>NW_014554985.1:1489975-1508339 GCF_001313825.1 Dinoponera quadriceps | reverse complement strand
GGGGGGGGTATGAACGCGAATGGAAACGGTATAATGTCGGCAGGGTGGCGGGCTGTCGAATAAGTTCGAGATCGTTGTCGAAGCTTCCGCCGATGTAATATCATTACATCGCATTCGTCAGCCGTCAGCGAACAAATCGGTTATTGTTATGGTGATAAAATTATCGTTACGATATATTATACGTGGTCTTCCTCTTTTCATTCTCGTTCTTCCGCGAGGAAACCGACTAACTTCTAGAATATGTTCCAGAGGACGTTCCAAGCGAAAGACTTCGGGTACACTACAAGTCTCTCAATGCGGTAACGCAAATTTCCAGACGATAACGGTTCTCGCGTCACTCTGGACTTCCTTTGGACTTCCTCTCAAGATCGCTTAAAGTCCTGCGCACACAATATATCCGTAAACGGTTAGTTGACAGAATAACAGAGGCCACAGATTCGCACTGAACTCGAGCGAATTAATCGACGGCGATTTATGGTACAGAAGACTCCGCTGATGAAGTGTCATTCTCCAGATACAGTGACATTGAAAGTTTCCGATCAGTTATTTTCGAATATTTCTGCGCGATGACTGCTGCGTCGGAAAGCTGTTTTCAATTCATCGAATAATCGACAGTGCTGATGCACCAAATATTCGGACATATCGCGCCTAATTGGAAATTTTCGATGACAGGACGCCTAGGGAATGGGGGGCTGCGTTAATGGAGACTCCTGTACAACGAGCAGCAGTATGTTTGTGAGCGGAAGATGGACATTTTCAACCAATAATATGACTAGGGGAATAATGTTCGTCTAATTAACGCTGTGTAAATGTCGAATAGTTTTCGCCCCCGCTACGATATCAATAAAACGTTCTATATCTCAATAACCGAGCCGAATTGACTTGAACCCCAAATGGCGCAGTATCCAAGATCGAGGAGTAAGACGTCTGCAAGACACATTTCGGGTGTCTCTAAGCTCTCGTCTGCAATCTTGCTTCGAGACGTAAGCCACCAAATTGACCGACCACGTTCGATTATTTTTCTAATAAATGATAGCGATTGGTCAGTTTGCTCACCGCTCACGTCTTAAAGCAAATTGCGGGCAAGAGGTGAAACGTCTTACTTACAGACGTTTTTCAAATATCTGAGAGACGTCTCAAAGACACCTTGGCTCCCGATTTTGGACATTGCGCTGTGTGGAACGTATCCGAATTCTTATCTTTTACTCAAAATTACCTTTAGAACAGATTCTAGAAGTTCGTCGGTCTCTTTGCGGAAAACACCCCACGTGTTACGTATCACACAGCATATAACGCTTAACAGCATCGCGTCCGTGAAAATTCGCGGCGTTAAAAAGCTCAGGTCGCGCGGGAGGTGCTCGCGAGCGAACGAAACAGACACAATGCCGGGAAGCTTCAGCTGTCGGCCTTTTCTCCGCGATGAATGGGAATGGATACCGGCGGAGATCGCGCGCCGGCGATCGCCGACGGCCAAGATAATCTTGCCGAGATTCAGTCAGCAACGGTAAATTAAGCACGGCTGGGAAAGATAAATGGCGCGGGGTCATACCGCGAGAGATAAACTACCGAATGGCTGGCGAATGGGGAAAGATTTATCATGCGAAATAGAAGTACAAGCCCGGCGCGCGACGAAGAAGCGCGCACGGGAAACGCGAGCGAAACGGCTGCATTGCCGGACGCTGATATCAGCGTACATTTTGCTCCCTACCTCCTCCCATCCCTCCGAAGCACACGTATCGCGTATTCTGTTTTTAATCACGGCGCGAGACATTGTTCCAATCAGATTCCGAATCACATTTTATCAGACGATTAAACGTTTCGCTCTCCCGCGCGCGCGCACACACACTTTCGCGCGTACACATTCATTCTCGATGTTACTGACAGGATGAATTCGCCCCCGATCGGCCCGGGAAGATTCGTTTAACAGTTTACAACAATACGCGCGCGTCCCGAGCTAACGGAATACAATTAATACGTCCATTAAAATTATGCGGCGCGCGGGAGAATCCTGCCGGTTGTATCTTCGGATCCGCACGCCCGTTTCCGTTGGTTCTCCTCGCTTTTTCGCCGGGAACGAACGTTTCCCAGCAATTTCGATTGTACCACCGTCGGCGGAATCCCGGAGGTTGGAAGCGGGTAGGAGGGTAGGAGGAAGGACGAGCCGGACGGATCGCAGGCAACCGGCGCTAAAATCCGTTTGATCTGCGATCCCCCGCGAGACGCCGGTCGCCGGGAAGATCAAGAAGCCCCGGGGAAACCGTGAGAGCAGCCGAAACTGCCGGCGGGATCCGGCATAATCAAATCTGCCCTGCTACATCGCGAACACCCGCGTCAGAGTGGATTCCAGGCCGAGCGGGGCCGCGAGTGCTCGCGCCGAGGCTCTCTCCTGTCCGAGATTCGAAGTGTCAGATGGAAGGATATCGTGGATACAAGGCGCAATAAAGTACGAGAAGTCCTCCGCGCGACTCCTCGACTTTCTTCTCCCTCTGCCCCGACGAAGAAACAAATTGCTACCTGACGTTTATCTTCCGCGTCAGCTGTCCCGTGCGCCACATTATACGGTATCATCTTTCACGGTGGACGGTATCCTTACACGGAGATATACCGAACCTCCTGCTCGAGACACGGCTTAATCCGCAGTTCCCAAGGAATATTTAACGCGCGCCACGCGTCGATCCACGCGCACCGGCGTGCATCTCCCGCACGTGTGTGCGGCCGACGCGAGCCGCGGAATTATATGCGGCGAAAAAGCGGGGTTGGCGGACGCGAATGGAAATGATGTAATTTCGTAGCGGGGCGTCCCGAACAATTCCGAGTCCACGTCGCGGAAGCTCCACCGGGAACGTTATTACCGCCGCGCTTGTAAAGCTCGCGACCGCGACACAGGTCGGTTGTTATTATGATGATAAAGAACTTTGCTCATTCTTGCGTTCAAGATCCCTCGTGGGACCGGTAACGGGGGACATGGTTGGAATGAAAGGTCACGTTGATCAATGAGCTCGGTTGGATCTGTCAGATGATGGACAAGCGAATCGCGTCTGCGTCGAAGGAGATCGAATTTCTACTTACGAGAAACAGATTTGCTGCACGGCGACTGGAAATTTGGTTTCTTTCCGAGCCAAAACACGTTCGACCGTCGTTTCTCAGGTAGATACAATCAGGTTCACCTTTCAGTTCGTATTGTTAGAACATCAAAATATTCCGGAGGCGCATTCCTCCAAGCTCGACGCCGTTTGGAAATACGCTGTTTAAAATATTGGGGAAATATTTCGAGGAGAGAAGATTATGAATTATTATAATCTTATATAATAATTATTGTACGATTGTAAAAAGAAGGATTGCAGAGGAAAGTATCGAAACTGACATAGGTGTGATAAAGCGACATACTCATGTTTCTCGGCCGTAAAGCGCGATATTCGTTCGGCACGTTAAAACCGAACGCCGCGAGTGTCGACGGCGTTCGAAAGGGAAAACCGGAAGCTGCAGGACGGAAAACTGTCTCCTCGTGCGACTTATGTCCGCGCGAAACGACACGAGAGATTCTCCATCGCGGTGGCCGCGTGTCTGAAACGGCACGACGCGCGGGAATTTCACATTTTTCTCAAAGCGGAGAATCCCGGTTCGGGTGATTAACTGCGGCCGGCGGTCGTTCTCCACCGTCGACCACACCATCGGAGTAATTAAGAACAGTCGATAATTAAGCAAGTAACTCCCGCCCCGGGATCTTTCACGCACGAGGAGCGGCGCGGCTGGAAGCAATTCCAAAGTACCGCGCTCGTTAGAGCCGCCCGCGGTCGGGTCGCCCTTTGAGGGGACGGCCGTTTCTTCCTCGATTAACTCGTTTAGTTAATTAATCGCGATTCAGCCCGCCGAATATTACAAAAGATACACAAAATGAAAACGTTATATTCATCGTTTTATTGTTCGTCAGTTGAATTATGCGAATTAACACGTTAATTGCCACGCGCATTTCGAAGGAAATCTCCGTCAGGCGCGCTGCTTAGAAGTGCGCTGGTATTGTGGTATAGCAATGCCAAGCGCAATAAAGCTTCGATAAAATCCATGAAAATTGCTTGATAAGAAATATTTAAGTACATTAATGATACGATCCTGAAATTACTTAAAATTTATTAAAGCTATGTAATTTTTTCGTTTTATATCGCATTTTATACTGTCAGTCACCGGTGACTGACGTGGCAGTTAACGTGTTAAAGACATGCGTCGAGGAGAATTCTGTCTGACATTCGGTCGTGCGGTTAACCTTAGAATGGATACAGGGGTTGTGTATTAAACTTCAATAAAGCCCCTTAAAATTTACCAAGCCGATACTCATTAGTCTCTCTAATCGTTCGCATTGCGTCTGGATACACGTCCGGATACGACAAATGCGTGTACACAACGTGACTGTTGGTTTATTCGGCTAATCTGTCACTTTGACAACTTGACGCGTATCATATTATATATTATCATATATTTTGTGTGTACCTCACGTTTTATATCTAGACACGCTGGGAACGATTAAAAAGAGATTAGTTAGTTCCAGCCCGGTTGAATGCGTTAAACGCACACTGTGCTACAATAAAGTTTTACATTTACTAGGTCAAAACTCATTAGTCTTCTCAATCAATCCTACCGTGTCTGGATATAATATGATACGATATAATGTAATAATATAATATAATCTGTGATATATCAAGCTGTCAGGGCGATATATTAACCGGACAATCAAATTAATCAATCATTGCTAAAACTGAAGTTAATTAACTAACACTAAAACGAGTCGTAGTTGTTTGTGCGGCTTCGCTTGGATTTTGCACGCTAAGCTTCAATATAAATCCTTTGTATTCGAAATCAATCCAGTAAGCTTCTCAAATGTGCCGCCGAAAGGTTTGCAAAGCATGCAGCATTTACTAGGCTTCTTGAAATTCATCATTTCCGTGGTGGGCACATTTCCGTCTGTCGAGACGTCTGAAGCGCGACAATGGGTGCGCGTCGACGCACCGCGGATCATGCCGAAATGGCCGAAAGAGGATACAATTAGCTGGCGGGATTAGCCTGTTTTTAGCTGGGGGTTTGTACCGCGCCTTTCAAGTATACAAGAGGCTTTATTACTGCATCATCCGAGCCGCGCATCGTTGCGTCCCCAACGGAATTTATTAATGGCATTAGCGGCAACTTTGCAACTGCGATGCGAATCGCTGCCAAGCTAGCGTTTACGTTATTAATAGGAAGTTAGCGTCTTCGTGCGAGCCGTCGCCCCTAAAGAGGGAATGACAATGCGGGAGCGCCGAAATAATATAACAATTTTACTGCGCGCGACGATGACGACGGGACGTCGTCGTGGTCCAACCGAATGCGAGCGCGTTCGTGAGAAATTCGCTTGAAAAATTCGTTTGAAAAAATTCCTCTCGTTGGTCGGCGGCTCGGCCAAAAAAAAAGAAGGAAGAAAATATTATATCACGCGCATTCGACGAGAATGAGAGACAAGCCTGGAGAATGCTTTGTTTACGTTCCCCCTATAAAAATATTTTTAATATATCCCTCCATTTCCGTTTCGCAGTTTCAAGCCCCGAAGATCCAAAGTGCGAAACAATATATTTGCAGAGCTTTTAATATAAATAACGTATACGCGGAGAGGGGAGGGGGAGGACAAATATTTATTTAAATAACACGACGTTTCGAGACGCGAGACGCGAAATCCGGAGCGGGACGCACCGCTGCGCCTGCGTGAAATTAGTCGGAGAATCGCGACTACCGCGGCCTGAAAAGCTCGTTGCAAGATACGCTCGTTTCATTCCGAACAGAAAGGCAGGCAACAGCGGTCTGCGCGTGTGTCTAATTCAATGGGACCCTTCAAGCGCACGCTTAACGATTCGTTTCGTTCGAAAGATGAAAGAAACTCGGCCTTATTTAGCGGAATTTTCGCTTTCTCCGAAAGCGGATCGCGACGACCAGCCCGCGCTAGCATAACGCATCCTTCGATGGGAGAGGGGGAGGAAGAGGGGGAAAAGAATGCATTTGCGATATTACGGTATTATCGAGGTAGGAAGCGGCGCGATTTCGCGGCGGCGATAAAAATTGAATCCCGTCCTCCGAGTATTCGACTCGAAGGAATTTATTAACGCGACGATCCTTCCTCGCGCGCGTCTCTCGTTTATTCAACCGCATCGCGATTCAATATGAGGCGCGCGCGCGAATATCGAGGAATCGCACGAACTTCCAGACTGACAGAAATCAATAAAACGAAACATTGCCTGAGCATAAATTTTGATGCTACTTTGACGCCCTTATGGATGGCTCGCGCATGCGTAGATGATCTGTGGATCAGTAAAAACTTACTTTGGCGACACTACACTCGTTAACTTCTCTCTCGAACTCTCTTTTAATTCGACATATTTAATTTCAAAACTACCTCAAAACTATAAATACTCTCGATATTTCGATCGTTAAATTTATACGAATATTCAAAACAATATATTTTGACGCTATAAACATGTACTTATTATGTAATCATTGCAATTGTATTATTAGAACTGAATCTACTTTGCTGTTTTAGTTCCTACTGTGTCATAGAATTAAAGGTTCGGCGTAGGGTCAAAATTTCAACTCGCGTGGGCCGCTCGATGAGTTCGAAACTCCAAGTTCGCCTGCCGTGTTCCACTTTCTCCACTTCCTCGGGGAGCGACGAGAGGAATCCTCGCGGTCTTTAGCGGATGCAGGCGGCGTCTTCAAGAAAACGCGCGCTTCCCGTCGGCGAGACCGCTCAAAATCTCGTCGTAGACGTAGAAGGAAAGTCTCTTCTCCTGCCGGCGACATCGAGAGGAATTTCCAATGGGAGACGAAGTCGCGAAGAGGAAAAAGCTTCTTCCGTCGGTATCTCGTTGAAAATGAAGCTGCTCCTGCGCGTGGTATCGGAAGGCAGGTTGAATCTTTAATTACGTAATACGCGGAACGTGTTGTCTCTCGGCACTGCCGGCGGCAGAAAATCGCACATCATGGCCGATCTTTATCTTCGCGATTGTCATATCAGAGATCGTTACATCACGAGACATCCACGACGGACGTCGTCGACATTACCATTTCCACTTTCTAGGATCCAGCGAGAGATAAAAAGAGATGACTTGCGGAAGAAAGAAGGAGAAGACGAGCGACAGAGAGAGAGAGAGAGAGAGAGAGGGGGGAGGAATAGACAAGGATAGACAGATTAGCTCTTTACTGCGGTACGATTTAATCTCTGCTCACCGCAGGCCTCTCACCGCCCTCCGAAATCCTCTTTCACCTCGGTCCTTCTACCAAGGTCTTTCCCACCGCCATCCTCCTGCACCCTTTTCCCCTCGTCTGCTCCTTCCATTCTTCCCTTTCTCCTTCTTCCCTCCCGTTTTCCCCTTTACACAATTCCTGCGGCAGAACTACGTGCAAACCTCCGTTCGAAAGTTCGCCTCTCATCAAGTCGTTCTCTCGAGAATGTTCCGGCGATCGGGGCGTTTAATACGAGAACGGCTCTGCACCGCGGAATGATTGATATCGGGAAAGGGACGCTTCGGATCGCTCGATCGCTCGTACGATCGCGGACGTTTCAGACCTCGCTCACGCCGCAAGTGATTTCTTATCGTGAGTTATTGCACCTGATGTCGCGATCGTGCGTTATTCGTGATCGAAGAGACGTGGCTACAGGACGCAGCTACAGAGAGGCGGTCTCCGCGGTTGACGGTATTAACAGATTCGCAAATAATTCTCTTGAATAAGAGAGAGAGTTTGCGGATGTGGACGCGGAGGATACTTGCGTTCGTTGATCTTCCAATTCGAGATAACATGATAGCGTTTAATTAGATAGAGGTATATAATTTGAGGTAGAATTACAGGGAATGATAAGTAGATAAAAATTATACACAGGGTGTTCGAAAAGTCTCGAAACGATCGGATGTTTCAGGAAGTAAACATTTTGCAAAAACATGTTCCAGACGGAAATTGTGGCGTTTAAAAGAATTCATATGACGATCTAAACGATTTGATCTTAACACATTAAGGGCGGGAGTCGTAGTACTACGATTTAGCTCGACTGCGGCTTAAAGGCGGGAGTCGTAGTAAAACAATTTAGCTCGACTGTACCTTAAAGTTTTTATGATCACACAAAATATCGCCCGCCGTTAATGTGTTAAGATGATGTTACCAAAGTCAAATCAAGATCAACTTGAATTTTTCAAATGGAATTGTATGGTTATTTTTCTTTTAACATAAATCGACTTTTCCTGTCATTCTGCGTGTAAAAGTACCAGAGTGAAATAATCGAAAAGTGAATATTTCTCAAGATATTTTATATTTAATTCTAAAAATTTTCTACATACAAATGTATTAAGGTGATATTACCGAAAAGTGAATACTTCATAAGATATTTCACATCCTATTGAAAAATGTCAGAATGAAAAATAAAATATCTCAATAAGTATTCAATTTTCGATGATCTTACTCTAGTATTTTTATATAAAGACTGAATCGAAAAGTCGTATTAAGGAAACTATATAATTCCGTTTGAGAAAATGAAATTGATCTTCATTTAAATATACAAATATAAATTTGGTGTTCTTTTTCATAAGGGATTGTACAGAAATGGAAGAGACTGACAAAACATCGTCGTCACCGTGGAGATACGCAAGATTACCGCGGATCTCGCCGAGGAAAAAAGACGCAGCATTCAAAGTTTGAAAAATAAAACAGTTGAGCACTGAGAATATTAGACTTTCATTTTTGTCGCAGAAATAACGCAACGCCGCCACTATATTTATTGTGGTGACGTAAAGTGTGCACTCGCTTTCTCCAAAGTTTCCACGCGATCATTGACATTCATGAAGATGTAACTTTCAAATGACGCGCTGTCGCTGTATATACGTTGCCGTGCTCCCTCTATTAAAATGTGTCTCCCATGCGTCTTCTATCCACTGATGCGTTTCCTGTTATGTTTTAGTCAACATTTATTTCTTGCAGTAACTAAATTGAAGTATACACTTTGTGACCGCGATTATAATGGATCGGAAAAGCTCAATTCGATTTTCTGTTTTATTCTATCTAAACCGGCCATCTTCTGTATGATATATGAATATTGCCATGTATTCTATTAGTTGTATGTAAAAGTTGCATTTTTAATAATGTACTGACCGTTTTTTTCCGATGGTAGATCATTAAAAAAATAAAGCAAACGTATAAAATATCATTGTGCCTGACTATAAAAGCATCGGCTTAGAGCTTTTCAGAAAAATCCGTACAATTTTGTCGAACAACCTAACAGAACGGATCTTTAACTTATACAATCGAAAGTTCCTCGATTGGAAGTTATTTAGAAATTGATTAGAATGAATTTATTCCGGGAATGGTTGAATTATATCGAAACTATCCTTCAATTTCGAATAGAAATATTCACTCGACGCGATTCAGGGTGGAAAATTCCATCTGTATAAGAGAACGGTCAATCGGATTCGAGTGACTCAGCCGTTATTTTATTCATCGAACGAAATTTCACTCCAAGAAATCTAAAGAGTAGCTTGCTTGAGACAAAATGTACGCACAAATTCGAAAAGAAGTTGCAAATGGCGTTTCTTCTGAAAGAGAGAGAGAGAGAGAGAGAGACCGATGAAGATAAAAGAGAACATTCTCGGCACGAGACTTTCCCGCGTCAAACCGAATACATCGACCGGTTCTTGAAGACGAGACGCAGGTTTTGCAGCCGTCTGTACTAGCGACGGGAAATCGGGCTCCGTGATTACGCTTGCATACGGCAGAAGAAACTCCCTAATGAAAAATGAGTCGGGCGGTTGACAAACCGTCTATCCGTCCATTCTCTCCGGCGGGTCTCTTCGGGATTGCAGCTCGTCGGATCGAAGTTTCCGTCTCGCGCGAATCGCATGGTACCGCGATAAACGGCATCGAACGAAGATCGATAGATCTGCGGATTTTTCTGCAAAATAACGACCGCGATCAATTACGAAGTCTCGACGAAGTAATGAAGACGGCCGGATCCGCTCGACGACTCTCAAGCACACAGTCGTGGAAACCTCGCGAACACGGAAGTCGACAAAAGACGATAACGACGGGAATCTTTAACCCCAGAATGTTTAACCCTTTAAGAATTAATATTTATAAATATATCGTTTAGATTGTTATATGTAATATGGTAAATAATATAATACTATAATATAACTATATATACCATATAACATTATATATATAATATATACAATGTAATAAAAAAAATATAATATTACTAAATATTACTAGATAATAATATAGTAAATGAAGTTACATAGGAAAGTATTTTTCCTCAGTAAGTAGTAAACTTATGAAGGATCCCTTCGATATCGTCGTTGAAAATCTGGCACTCAACGGGCCGACTACCATAATTCGAAGTAACGCGGAAGTGGCCGCGAGAAGTTTCGCCGGGGCGGAAGGGGAGGTCTTAATTAATTAAGACATCGGGCAACATGTAACAAGAGAAAAGAACCGTCACAAACTTCGCCCATGAGAGCGAGAAGAAGTTCGATCCGCGGAGCGGAACGTTCCTACCGGACGCTTTCCGCGGCGCTTTCTCGATTAATTGGCCGGCCCGGCGCAAATATCGCCGTCGTAACATCGGAAGACGTCTCTCTCTCTCTCTCTCTCTCTCTCTCAGGCACTCGGGTCACGTTTCGCGGAAGAGGGATGCTGCGAGGAATGCCAAGATCCTCTCATGCTGAGATGGATCGGTTGGGAAAACAGCGGAAAGAACCTATGGGCCTCATCCGAGAGAGAAAGAGAGAGAGAGAGAGAGAGAGAGAGAGAGAGACTCGCTGAAATCTCGAGGAATCTCCGTTGCCGAGAGCACGGAGCTGCAATTAGTCCGTCCTAGACTATACGTCATCGATCAAACGGACTGAGCTTCGGGACAGCGCGAACCAAGAAAGATCGTCCTCTAATATCCTCCGTAGCGTTAATATCTCGAAGGCGCCACATGTATTGGCGTTCTCGTCTTCGGGCGAGAGAAATATCCGCGGGCCACGTGAGGATGCGGTAACGATGATATACTTTTTACCGCCGCGGATAACTCGTTAATTAAACTTCCGATCAATCGAGGGTTTCAATCTCGCGCCTCCGCGACTCCGTCTTCCCCGTTACGGGAGAAATAACGCACGAAGTACCGTCGGACTGTTCCACCGTGTTCTGTGTTCAACGTATTTTTCTCTCATTCGCGTCTTCTATTTTTTATGACATCGCCGTATTTGTCGCGCGTCCTGCGGAGTAAATGATCGATATACACGGAGGGAAAAGATTCGTCGCTGTGACCAAAAACGTCTAGCTGGCGTGGCAAATGTGTGAAACGGACAGCTGGTTTTCCGCGTCACGATGACTAAGACTCAGAGCTGCGTAAGATTGGTGACAGTGCTTGGTAAAATTTGACATTAAGCGCACGGTGAATGTGTTGGCACAGCACAGACATTTCTTTACCGAGACTAATGGAAAGTATCATTTGGGATATTTAACAAGACATATTTGCTGAGACAATTCATCTTTTTACAGTCAAGGAAATGTGACACATGAATAAAATTTGTTACAACTAATAACGTGTTGTCTGTAAATAGTGCAGTTTTTACAAAGCCGGTTTTTCTAAATCGCTGGAAGAAAACCGGAGAAAAGCGTTTCTTTCCCGAAAAATTCGTTCCTATTAAAGTTTTACACCTTCAACGAGGCTTCGAAAGGCCTCAAAAATCAAATTGTATGTCAGTTTTGATGTCTCTCCTCTGGTGATAACGTTTGATTTTATTCCGGAAAGTCATAAACTTCCTGAAATCAATTTACATCTTCCGTATAAATTCCTAAAAGAACTTCAGCTTCGCTTCTCTAATGATGTGTATTTTCGTTAATTACGGGGAATCGCGATTTCCCGGCCATTAAAGAAAGTGGAGCGTCACCCGATGCCATTTCGGTGTTGACTCACCAAGTCTTGAGAATTCGATACAAAGTCGTCGTCGCCGTCGTCGTCGCGGCAACGGAACGCGTCGGAGGGAATTATCGACACGGTCGTTGTGCTGTTACAAATAAGTGCGCCTTCATCTACGCACCTGCATAGAAATTGGCCGGAACAGGCCCATGTGAGTAGGCTGCCGCGGTATTCACAGCGGCAGTGTCTCGTGCGAGCATTGTTGCTGCGGCACCGCTGACAATGCCGAATGCTCGTCATATTCTGACACCTGCCGCCGTCAAACGCGTATTCGCGGTTGACGGCGCCGGCCGAATACCGGCGCGCGCGACGTTATTCCGGAATTTTTCCCGCAGGATATCTCCTTCCAAGGAGTGCGTCGTCCCTTTCACGGGAGTAGCTCCTGAGCGCAACGCGCTGAATTCGATCGCCGATCCGACGCGAAAATTGACGCGAGAAATACGGGGTCGCGCGCGCATTTAACTTGAAAGCCGGCGAACTGCCGCGGCACACTCGAGTAAGCAGATAGGAGAAGAGAATCCCGCGCACAATGTCTGGTCTTGCAGTTGACATATTATAGCCGTTTCTACGTGAGCGTCAAACGGATGATATACTCCTTCGAGCAAGCGCTCTCCGACAATTCCCCCTTTCATTCCCATTCGATGTTACGTAAAATACACCACCGCCACCTCTCGCCGCCCCCCGGCCGCATTTTCCGCCC
Source organism: Dinoponera quadriceps (assembly GCF_001313825.1). NCBI lineage: Eukaryota > Metazoa > Arthropoda > Insecta > Hymenoptera > Formicidae > Dinoponera > Dinoponera quadriceps. The sequence continues at coordinate 1,495,674 of NW_014554985.1, read as the reverse complement.
TCCCCCTCTCGCACCCAGCGTCATTTCTCCGCTGGCTATTTACGCTCCGGCCCATTGTTTGAGGGAGCCGCGGATTAATCCGTCGGTGCGCCCGACGGAAGGGACACACACCAGACAGCGAGAGCGATGATTCCGAGGGGCACAATGGATTCATCCGAGATAGTCCTAATCTCTTAATAATATACAAAGCTGACCATATCGTGCGTATTGATTGAATGCACTTTGTTTTTAAGTTTTCACTGGTTATCAAGCTTCCCAGATTTCTCTAATCGAACGAAACGTTTGAGAGGGGATGTTTTCATTAATCTATAACACAATTCTGAAATTTTATACAAATACGTGACTACACCGAGCAAAAAAGATTTATTGATGAAAAGAACAATTTGTCTTCGATTTTAGTAAACCGTTCGTTTGTGTGCAACTGTAAAATTATTTTGTAACATAAGCAAATTTATTTACTTTTAACGTTTTATTTACGTTTAACGAAAATTACTATTCTATTAAATTGCTTACTAAATGTAAAAAACATTTTCTATAATAAAATCAACATATACAGTTACAGAATAGATCGTATAGTTAAAGTACAGAGCAAAAATGTATGCAAAATATCAGAAATGTATGTCTTATAATTTTCTAAAATAGAAATCCCTAAAAATCATCTACTAAACAAAACGAAACGCTCCAAATGAGAAAATCCCCTTAAACAACTTGATGAGAGCCGACGCAGGTCGATTGTTGCGAATAATTTATTTGCTAATTAATAGTAAAATAACGGAAGGCAGGGTGGGGAGGTAAAATACTAGTATTAATATTAAAAGAGAACCGAAAAATTGCGACCAATTATGCGCGTGCGCGTTTAACGTATTAAATATAATATGAAGCTTCTTTGATGGGACAATAAAATCAATTATTCACGGCGATCAACTACTGCCGTCGGTACTCTCGTCGACCTGATTAAACGTTTCACTTAAATTATTTCATTTGCATTGGACGCGAAAAATAAAAATAAACACTACACCAGCTGATAGATTGAATCTGTCGCGCGCATTTCCCGGCACAATTTCACGGAACGATTCCAGACGGCTTTCGGCGATATCGCCCGACTAATATCGCGATTTTCATAAATGATACGATTAATCACACCTCGGTTTTATTAAGCGGACGAAAGAAGGCGGGAAGAAGAGGAGAGAGGGAAAGAAACACGCGATACTCGCCGTTGACACTCGCAATTGCGTCGCTGGAACATGCACGAGTCTCTCTACGTGCGCGTCCAAGTCTTCTGAATCCGGATGCCTGTCGTTTGTTTCCGTAAAGCGACGTAGAAGTATCGTGGAAGAGCTTTGGATGTCGCGTCTGAGATATACAGAATGCCGGCACGCAGCTATTCAGCATCTTACGGAACTTGAAGGACGTTACGAGAGAAGGGAAGGGGGAGGGGCCGACATCTCGGTACTCCTCGGGACAGAAGGGTTCCCACTGTATCACGTCTCGCTCGAGTGTTCCCGTAATGATGTGCGAGCAACGAGCGCACACGTTGGCAGACAGCAGCACTCAGAAAGCCGTTCGTCTAACGCCTCGTGATGCACTCCTCGCGCGTTGGGTCGTCCTCCGCGCGCAGCGGATTCCCGAGGAGTGTCTGTGAAGAAGCCGTCTACGTGGATCTACGGCGAAACTATCGCTCCCCATCATCCGTTGGGATGATACTCTTGTCTGGCTATTAGTCGTTGTGTCTGAGATACGCTTAATCTCCTCACGGATGCCGGCATGCGTATACTTGGTTCCTGGAATGCACGAGACAGTCGTTCGCACCTGCGAAGTCTAAACGTACTTACATCTCGGGGAAAAATGATTACATATGATTATATGTAATTATATAAAATCATATATGAATTTTGCCTATATATGTAGTTACATATATAATCATATATGTCGAGATAGAGTGATGTATCGTTTAATTAAATGTCGATATTACGTGCTGTCGGATGCACGAGTAGCCAGAAAAATGTATATTTCCTTTTTAATTCTTTATATATAAAACAAACAAAAAATGTAGTTTAATGAGATAGTCGTTAAGTTAATTCAACACATTAGAAGCGTTTACTTCGATCGTGTTTGCTTATAATTTGTAAACAACAGTATCTTTTCGTTGTGGACGTGTACGATTGTCATGATCAAAACAGGAGCAAATAGTATTATCCAGATTGAAATTGAACCTACTTTTGCTATTTCAGCTCCTACTGTGTTATATTAAAGGTTTAGAATTAAAGTTTAACAGAGGGCCCAAATTTCGACTCGAGTTTTGCTAATCCAGCCGAGACACTCCGCGACATCGGCTGAAATATTAAAGCGCCAGCACGTCCGTTTCGTATTAGTCCGGCTTTCGCGTTTCCGGAATTTAAAAACCACCAAGTGCAACGTGGTTGCCCCGCAGCGGGGCGTTCTCGCCGCCGCCGTGTCGCAATCGTGGAAAGCGCGGCTGTATGTGTTCTCGCGTGCGATACACGGCCGACGAACCCGGCAATTGCGGCGCTCCGACGACTCACGTCGCTTTTTTCGCCCCGGGAATGTCCCGCTTCTCGCAGGTTTTCTAGAGAAATCTCTAGTTTCCCTCTTCGCTTGATTCATAGCTATAAACTGAAAGAAGAAAAATCGTTTAAATGGAAGTAAGTGTCAAATACTTAGAATATTTTTTGCATATATTATCGCGTACATAATCGAGTTAAATTGAATCGAATCAGGTGGAACAATCCAACGTAGAAACTTGAATTATAAAATTTAACCGAGAATAAGAAATGAAAATTAATGAAACTGCAATATAATTACGTGTACGATGTGGATATTTTTTCAACTACTACAACATTAATCTAATTGTATAATGCAAATAATTCTAAATCTGATTGGAAAGTTAAATAAATTGGACGACACGCACGGCCAATAATATGTTGAATTAGCTTAACGACTATCTTATTAAATTAAAATTTTGTTCGTTTTATATATAAAGAATTAAAAAGGAAATATAAATTTTGTTGAAATAATTACGACCAGAATTAATTCGCTACGTAAAATTCTAAAATTTAGTTCATTTAACTCTATTTGAGAGTTGATTAAAGGATTGATATTTTTTACAATATTTTGTATACTCGTATATTTTATCATTTTTCCATTTAACCACTTCAGGGGTAAATTTATTGAAGTGAAAAAAACAATTTAATTCGCAAGTGACAAATACTAGTACCGCATCGGTAGGAGTGACATCGATATTTAACATCAAAACTGCTATCGAAACTTAATATCGATTATCGATGAACATCGGCTTGGTAACATTGATATTTTTATTAAAAATTATATTCTTTTTTTATACGCGTAATTTTTATGCATGTATTAATTAAAAGCATTTAATTTCAGCTAATATTATTAATAAATAAATTCTGAATAAATATCTTTCTGTTTTAATATAACACATTTTATTTATTCAGTATGTAAATGCAAATATACATTACAATTCCCATAAACTTTTATTTATAAACTACAAAAACAATATTTATGATATCGACGTATCCGAAAAATTTGTTGTATACTTGGCTTCTATAGACCTTTAAGTTTTTCTAAATGTCATCCGCTTTAACGTAAGAAAGAAATGATTGAAGACAAGACATCGATAAAATATCAATGCATCGTAAGACGTTATACATCTTCAGAAGGCGATAAGATCGTGACCGTTTATGGCGCTAATTCGAAATTGACGGTCGTGGCAAAAGGATCCGAAAGTCTTTGAGCCCTATAAAAACGTTAATTTGTGTATGAAATAATTTTATGTTAGCTGTAAGAAGAAGTTCGTTAAATTTTCGCTTGTCAAAGAACCGTCTCGAGTTGCTAGTTCGCCCGAGCGAAAAAGTCGAATGCTAAGGGTTAATACAATAATAAAAAAACTCTGAAATCATGACACAATACTAACATAATATAAAGACATACAACAGAACGATTGCAGGTAAATTACTTTCACTCTTTCTACTTTTTCTGTCACCTGCTGCGTAAGTACCGGAGTTATCTTACACATGTAGTTTCTAAAAAGTAGGTTATAGCTAATAATCAATTAATATATACGTTTTCTATATTACTTATCGTATTCGATAAAACATTCAACATATAATATATTCATCTTTCGATTCATTATATACATATAATAATAACACTGGAAATATTGATAAAATTCACACGCCGTAACGCTGACAACGGGTGCTCGAACTCTGAGCCTTTTAAATCTTAACCGAAACTCGATGGGAATGAAGAATGAACTGTAAACTGCGGCTAGCTGAATAGCACTAGAGCTTCAGATTTGAGCCGAGCTAATGAAGTCGGGCGTGAGAGTGTTGAAGTAGCATCCAAATTTCAGCTCGGGGGGAAGGATCCATCTCCCTCCGTGGGATTTCCGACGCGCCTCCTGTTCTCTCTCTTTCTTTCTCTCTCTTCATTTGCCATCAATCCTCCGCAGACGATTCTCCTCGGCGTCACTCCGTTCCCGCGATAGTCGTCTCATCGACGACACTTGGCGAATAAAAGCGAGAACAACGGCGCGATTTTCTTCCCGTTGGCGTCTTTTCGCGGGGAAGCCTCGGGAAAATTCGGATAGGGAACGCTGTCCTGTCGATACTCGTCGCAAAGGACAGGAGAAGGAGTATCGCATCCGCGCGGACAAATGGAACGTCGAGGTTCTTCGCTTACATATCTCCGCTCTCGCGCGTGCTCGCGCACTTCGAATTTCTCGCCGAGCGGAAAGAACGGAATTGAAATTTCACCCTGTCTTATGCATTATCCCCTCCTTCTCTTTCCCTCTCTCTTCCTCTCTCCCGGGGGTAATAACGCACAGGACGTCCTGGATTCCTCGCGTTTACATTTATGCCTCTTTTGTGCACGGCATATCGACTTGAAATCGATTCCGTCCTCCTCATCGATTATGCGATACCGCAATTTCGCGTCGCACATGTCCGTATAAATCTACGATAAACTCCCCCCCCTCCCCCCAGGGAGCCAGATCGGGCCCTTCATGCATGGAAGAGGCCGATCCGCAGCACCTTCCCCTTCTCGAATGAATTATCGCGCAACTTGAACGAAAATTAACAAACAGTTCGCTGCGCGCAGGCACACCGGCGTTGAAGGGGGGCCGGGGGGAAAGGGTGGAGGGGAGGCGATAGAATTTCCAAAGGGTGGCGTCGGAAAAGAAGGAAGGGGGAAGGGAAGGGAGAAAGAGATATTTAATCTTACACGTAAGCGTGTATTACGAGGCAAGGGCCATTAAAACGTCCGGGCGTTAAGCCCCCCCCCCCCCTTATAAAGTCGACGCATTTATCATCCGGCTGAAACTTCAGCCGATTCTCCAGCCGCGCGAAATCCGGTACGCTATAATTCGCGTCGTTAAAGGGTGGGCCGCCCGCGGGAGGCGAGGCGGGATCACCTTTGGATCGCAATGATCGCTTAAAGCCAGTTGATGCACCCTCCGTTGAGATTATTAACAGGCGCGCGCGCGCGCGCGCGAGCATAAATAGATTAATCGGCGGAACTTGCCGAGTGCATGCACATTTATAGCGGCTGTTCTACAACGCGGCGGCACGCGATAACTCGCGAGCAGGCACGACCGTGAATCACAACGGCGCGCGCCGGCACGACAAGAAAGCACTTTGCGTACCCCCTCCCCCCCCCCC
>NW_014554985.1:1341299-1489953 GCF_001313825.1 Dinoponera quadriceps | reverse complement strand
CCCCCCCCTTTCTCTCCGCCCTATTCTCGTACTGGCGGAATCTCGTTCCTCGACGCTTTTAATTACGCGATAATTGCCGGGCACGAAGTCGCCCGCTTGCACGCGCGCGCGCGCGCGCGCTTCAACCCGCGAAAATTACGGGCGCGAAGTTTTTTCTCCCGCGCGTGGGGCGTTCGAGGAGCCGCTCGGGGAGTCGGTTGAAGGAAGAGGGGGAGAGAAAGAATGATGAACTCTCTGATTTTTATTACGGCGAAATTAAATGTGTACTTCACCGCGCGAGTCCCACCTCGGCGGGCCGCGCGTGAGACAGCCTGGAATATCCACGACTCTCACGATCGCGCAGACCGGGGCTTAACGTCGCTTTTTCAAGGGGATGTCGTGCTTGAGAACTTCGCCGGTAAAATACCGACTTCCTTCTGCGAAGTTTACGTCGTATTGGTTGGGCGGAATTACAAATACTTTTGCACAGTGAAAGTACGCGGCAGACTGAGTCGCAGGGTTGCTCGGTATGTCGCGAAAACGATAAAAAATTTCAGAATTAATATCCCTAGCTCTCGATTAGCGTAAATACTTATTTGATAATAAGAAATGTCCTGCAGCTCGTACGTACCGAATGTGTCAATGCTTCATTCAGGAGAATTTCGTATATTTTTCTACTCTTCCGATTAAATTTAGAGGTCTAAAGGGACACGGAAAGTTTGCAGGAAAATTTGTACATACTTTTCTTAGATTTTCCGTTAAATATATGGTAAAACATCGCACTTATACATTTATGTTGCGCTCACATTTACGTAAGATCTTTATGACCAAGAAATATGAAAAAGGATATCGTGTTTATATATAACATTTTGAGGAGTCGCTTTAACGTTATCGACGCTTATCAAGTTCATCGTCGACTTTGACGTGTCCTTGATGCCGAGGATTTTTGCCGTCTCGAAGTTTCGAAAGGGGGAGATACCCGCAAAATTTTGACGAGACTTCATACTTAGCGACGACGGACATGCGCCGGCAGATAAGTTCGCCCATCGAGTGGGCTAACTTCGCTAATTTTCCACGGACAAAGGAGGGGAGAGTAGAGGAGGAGAACTTAGAGCAGGATAGATGGAATCACCGGGAAGTGGACCGGATTGTCGGCGTTGCTCGTCAGAAATTTCAGGCCGTGTTCCGTACCAGCCGTCACTGTGCCTGACAGCTACGTTCGAATGTAATTATGCCAATTTAATAAGCCGACCCCGGCGGGACGGGAATCGAGCTGTCGTCACTTGTCATCGAGCGAGCTCGTGAAAGATTTATTAACGCGGAAGGAAACAAGGGGTGCCGCTGCGCGCAAAAATCACCGCATAGGATTTATCGAGTGTGCGGCACACGTGAGAGAGCGAAGAAAACGCGAATAGAAATGTATGGTCTAGTCAACGAGAAAATTTGTTAAGAGTATTAATTGCTAATTGTGCCAAATACCAAATTTGATTGCTGTCGCAACGACGTTTTGCTACAACAGCATCTTTTTCTTTTTATCGAGCGTGTCTTCATTATAAGTCGAGAAAACGGAGTTTCGCGACGAAAACCCGTAGTAAATGGGAGACTGGGAATTTTTATTCCTTATTCCTCATGAACGAGGAACGTGATACAACGAAAGGAGTGGGTAAATCCTTCAAGCTAATTTCGCAGGAGAGATATCAGGTGACGCGAAATGGCTATCAGGGTTTGCGTAAAATGCGCGAGAAAAGCGGAGTGGTTGTGTAGACTTTCACCTTCTCTTTTCACGCAGCGAGAGAGGGACAGGAGTAAACTGTCTCGAGTTACGTTTTGCAGATTTACGCGCCTTCGTCGGGACATTTGAACGTTAAGGCACACTTGAGCGTCGGCAGTTAGCCTAACTACTGTCACCCGGGCTTTCTTGGAAAATCTAAAGAACAGGCTCGAGTAGAGCAGCCATTATCTCGTGAGCGTGCTGGAAATCTCGAGTGGAAACAGCAACGAATAGACAAATGAGTTTCGAGCTCTGACAGTACTCGCAATTAACTCGGAGAGACCCGTGATTGCTCCCTGTAATCATTAATTGTTTACCTAAACAATTAGTGATATTGTGAGAAACTTAGTCGGACCTTGTATTCTTTTTTATCACTCGGAAGATCTGTAAGAGCTTAGATGCAATTTTTTATTAAATCAGTGGAATTTATACATATAGGGAGAGGTGAGAAGTGACAATGAAATGAGAGATATTCTCTGATTTTGGCCTCTCGCATTACGTGTCACGTCTACATTCGAAAGGAGTAATACGTTAAATCGCTTTTGATTAACTTCGCTCGGATTTACTCGCACATCCCGCATAAAGCCTGACACGTATTTGTGGCAGCGCGTAAAAGCTTCGTCGTAAGAACTCGTTCCTCCACGACCATTTGGGTCAACGGATATAATCGCTTTTGTCGCTTCACAGACGGCATTAAATCCGAGCATACCCGTCGCGTCTGTCCACGACATTACGGCGTAATAAGACTTATTCCGGATTCGACCGTGCGTCGCTTTCTCATCAGAAGGGACGGCGCAAAAAATTTGCCCGCCGACTTCTCGCGACGTTTGCCGCTGGAAGTCCCTCGAGCACCACCGGCTCTGAATTCCAAATCAGTTGTGTTCATGTCAGAGCTGCCGACATACTTAAATTTCGTATGTATGTATGTCGGGCCGCTTATACATCTGAAAAAATTACATAGCTCCGAGTCTGCAACATGCCTTCGGGATATTCCACGCATCTGGGACAAGGGCACTGTATTTTAAAACGGGCAGAGATAGAAAATAACGTCACGAGGTAAAACTAAATAGCGTCAAATGCCGTTAGACGCTGCGCATTCCCACAGTCTTGTGTTACGTATTTTTGTGCGTATTGATGTAATCAAACAGAGCAATTGTCTTCTTTCTTTTTTAATAAAACTTCATACTTACACTAATTGTTGCAATGTGTTACTTTAAAAAAAGATTTTACAACGATATTATTTTCAGAAATATGAATATATATGATTTTTTATTATAACTATATTTCGCAGTGCATTTTATATATATTCTCATTTTAGTTTATATATAGACAATTATAAAATATAATTGTACGAATAAATGAATGGTTGTTATAATTAGTCATAAATCCGAGTCCATATTTTGCATGTTTAAAACTATAAATGTATATTTATGGCCAAACTCGGTTATAAAATATAACGAGATTATAGTTACTCCAACTGTACTTTTTCCCCTTAGGATACTTTTGTCTTGTTTGTCACCATAAATTGCATATCGGAGAAATATCTTAAATTGAACCGTATCATAAACTGATTTATTCGCGATAGAATTTACGTGAAAGTCAATTAGAACCGCGTAAAATTGCTCGTAAATACTTCATTTTATAATCTGCGTTTATTTTGAGTTAGAGAAGTGAAAGCACATAACAGACATCTCGTATTCCAATCTTCTCCGTTTAACAATGGTGAGAGAAAAAATACAGGGAGCAGTGGTTAATTAACAGGACAAGAGGCGAGCCCCTGTACATTTGCGTCACTCGAGCGCGGATACAGGACGAAGAAACAGAAACGGACCTTTCACAGACTGGACGAAAGGAGTCCGTCGCGACGAAAAAAAAAGAAAAGAAAAAAAACGTGGTAAATGGGAAGGGCGACGGGGAGCGGGAGGAAAAACGGACGGACGACGTCGGAGGGTCGCTGCGAGGAAAAGTGGATCGCCTCGAGGCATTCTGGCTGTATCGAGAAATGGAATACGTGATAACCGAGGCTTTCCCGTTGACGGAGTACGAAAAAGTCGCTGTACACACAATGGACTCGATTCGTCGACGTGAAATTCGCACCGCACTGTTGTCGTTGGCGTATCCGCGCTCTCCGCCAGAATCCGCGGGAAGGACGTTTTCGCGCGCGAAGTGCGAATTACCCGCATAGAAAATTTCGTCAGGAATTATAGGCATGGCCAAATTTTACTTGGAATAATAACTAATAAATGAATTCATAAATAACACTTTCGTTTAAAAGTATATAAAATATTGATGTTCACTTAAGTAAATTATTTGTATATTCATCTAATAAATAAATTATTTAAACAAATTATTTAAATGAATATACAAATAATTATCTGTTATTTGCATTTATTTTATTTTCGTTTTATTTGCGTCATTTCAATTATCGCTTTTCTTTGTTTATCTCTGATTCTATATGAGTGAAAAATCGTTAAAATACAAGCGATCCGGCTATCATTCAACATTTCGAGTAAAATTTCATTCCAAGAAATTCAAACAATACAAGGAGGATGTTCGTCTCTTTAGATACAGTCTAAGCGAGTTTTTTTTGAAATTCTGCCGGCTGCAGTTGAAGATTTTCTCAGAAAAAGTGCGATCATCGAAGCATTAAATTTCTTCTTCATTTTCCATTCTATTGAATTTGCAGTGGGATAATGAAGGGATTCAGTCCATGTAATTTCATAGAAATATGCTAATTTTATCTATGTAAAAATAAAGCACAAATTTCCATAATATTTCGTTTGTAGACAGGAAAGTCATGCTTGAGAAAATGAAAATGAAATGCCCACTTGGTATTATAGTAAAATAAATATTTTGACACAAATTTTGGCATTTCCTGACTGAAATCTTCGTGCTCTTCCTTGAGAAATCTTGAGAAGTTCTTATGCAGATACGTGAATTATCCAGCGCGTTTTCGAATTTCGCGTTAACGAATGCGTTATACGAAGGGAGTATCACGCGAATATGTAGAAGTTCACGAAAACACCGCGCGGGTAATGAGCACCAGAAGCGTTGAGCGCGAGAGAGCGCGCGTGCTGCAACGATTAAGCGTTTGATAAAAGATGTAAAAAGTTCTCGCCGGCGCGCTAACCGTTGTGTTCGACGCGAGTTCGGCGAAAGTTGCGATGTAACTTTTGTGCGAGGCTTGCGTGATCTCGCCGCTTTCCCTTCGAATAATAATTTCCCACGAGTTACAAAGCTCTCTCTCTCTCTCTCTCTCTCTCTCTCTCTCATGCAAAATATTGAAATAATGTAAATACAACATGTTAAATTAACACGCGGGTATGTTAAAAATTTCATGCATCAATGCATTTATAACATACGACGAATTTTAAAAAATTTTTCTATGTTTTCTTACAACGATCGATTTCAACTCATTACTCTGTGTACAAAAGTGTTAAGGTGAGGTTAACGAAAAGTGAATACTTTACGAGATATTTCATATTTTGTACTAAAAAGTATCGGGATAAAATGTAAAGCATCTCGGAAAATATTCATTCAATTAAAACGACCTGTATAAACAGTTAAAGGACTTCTGAGATAATACCAGACTCCGAAATGTCATTATTCACCATTGACATATGTAAAGTTACAGTCACTGACACTATAATACCACTTATTAGAAAAATAATATCCCTGACTATAATTCTTTCACTTATGCGATTATAGTTACAAATACCAAAAATTTCTCTCACCATGTATTATCCTCATCGTGACTCGCACAAACATCGGACCAAACAGCGATCTGTTTAGCGCCGGACACTCGGGACGGAATTTCTCCGAGCGACTCCATTAATTCATCGTCTGTCCGCTTTTCCGCGGCTCGACGTGAAAACTTGGCAGATCTGATAGAACGAAGGGGCGCTTTTTCATTCGCTCCACGTAAAAGACGAAACTCGATCCGAATAAAGTAAGTTATATCAGTTATGAAAGTTCCCCCTCCCCCCGCGCAGTTTCATTTGACTCAGACTCCAATCCTTCACGTAATTAACCGGCTCACTTCGCTTATGTGCGGTGGATTCCATAACGAGACTCGTGATCGAACAAACAGCTGGATTCCGCTGCGGTTTCTCCTCTGACGATCTCTCGGATGGAACACGAAACGGATTGCACGGTAGACTCCGCGAATTTGCGCCGAATACCGTTTAAACACGTGCATATATACGCATATATACGCACATGCTAACATCATTGATACGAACACATGTCGACTGTGTAATTTACACACCAAGAGAAAAATATAATTATTTTCGGGGAAAATAGTATCCTTTTTTTTTTATTTTAGCCACAAAAATAGTAGCAGCAACATTTCGCGCTGGCACCGATAGAACCAGCTTTTTTCTTGAAATTACCAGTCGATGTACACTGAGAATAAAATATTTGGCATTTGTAACTGTAATTGCATGAATGAAAGAATTATAGTCAAGAGAACCGTTTATTTTACTAGTAAGCGTTATGCGTTAAGCACATTGCTGCCACTATTTTGCGAGTTAAAACAGAAAGTAGTTAAAGTAGTTGAAGATGTAGAGGCCGAAAATGACTGTGATTTTAATAGGATTTCTCTCAGTGCGTGTGTGTGTATGATGAACGACAAAGAGAGGGTGGATGTTGAAATCCAAACGGGCTATCGATTACGGCCTCATTCGATTGTTCGTGCCTTCCAATTGTGCATGAATAAAATTCGCTCGTCGGCAGGCGAGAAACGCCGTCCGTCGGCGGGATTCATCGCGACGATATCGTTGACAGAAGGAAGCCCGAATTGCTGGGGGGATTAAAGACCGGTCTCGCCGTTTAATTTCCGTCCTGGCAAAACAAGCAGCGGCCGAATAGAGGAGGAACAGCCGGGAATCGTTAATGAGGCCTTCTATCCGAATATAACGAAAGTCCGGCCTTTTGAATTGCAGATTCCTTCGAGTTCGCGGAATGAGTCCGCGACTCGTCCGTCCGAGATGAGCGAGCGCGCGAGGAAAAATGTCACGAGCCGCCGTGGGATGTAAAATGATTTAATGCGATTGTTACGCGAGATGGTGCGACGTCTCCATCGACGATATTCCGCGAACGTCGCGTAGACTACCGCCAAGTGGAATTACACGTCACTCGAGTTCAAATAACTTTATTGAAAAGTTCACTCGCTGAAAAGGGGATGAAAAAAAAATGGTAATTACATTATTGCATCGTAACAATAACCTATGAATCGCAATTACGTGAGATGTCGTGTGTAATCATGTTTCATTTTAAAATTTAAATGAGATACACGATTGCATAAAAGATGTTTGAATAATCCCGCTGGCTCGATCACGCGATATCAATACAAAAAAGTGGACCTGCTGGGAATAATAAAAAAGAGAAATATTATATGAGAGATATGTAATATCGGATGATAACAATAACCGTGTTACGCAAAAAGATCGTGTGAAATATATTCAAACGATCCGAGGCGCTTGATCGACGGTATTAACGCAAAAAAAGGGAATTTCTAAAAATGATGAGGGAGGGAAAGTTGTTGTATTATCGGATGTGGTAACAATAACTATGAGTTATAATTACATGTAACGCATTTAAATTAGTTGTGCGATGCGATCAGAGAAGAAAAAACAATCCCGATTTATAAACAATTCCACGCGTTTGATCGGCGTTGCTGATGCGAAACCGAAGATTGTTAAAAACGATGAAAAAGTGGTTGATATTATCGGAGAGTAACAACATGAATCGCAAAGTGAGTTACACGATACGACGAGATGAAATATGCTTAAATAATCCCATGTGCTCGATTAACAACGTTAATGCAAAAGGGGGAATTGCTAGAAATAGTGAAGGAAGGAAAATCGTTGTGTTATCGGACAGTAACAATAATTATGAATTATAATCACGTGAAACGCATTTAAATTAATTACACCGTACGATCGGGTGAAATAACACAGTCACAATTTACAAGCGATTCTATGCACCTGCTGGGTCAGCGTTGCTGGTGCAAAAGAGAGAACCCGCTAATGAAAAGGTGAAGTTGTATTATCAGACGGTAACAGCATCGATGAATCGCAATCACGCGAGATACATCGAAGCGAGTTGCACGACACGGCGAGATCAAATGTACTTAAACAATCCCACAGACTCAATTAACGACGTCAATGCAAAAGGGGGAACCTCTGGAAACAATAAAGGAGGGAAAGATCGTTGTATTATCGGACGGTAACAATAATTATGAATTATATTTACGCGAAACACGTTTAAATTAGTCACAATTAGTTGCTGTACGATCGGATTAAAATAACAATTACCATTTACAAGCGATCCCGTGCACTTGCTGGAGCTCAGCGTTGCTAGTGCAAAAGAGAGAATCGCTGAAACGACGAAAAGTAGGGAAAATATCAGTGTTGTATCGACACAACAATGTTGTATTAACAACATCGATGAGTTACAATCCCGCGAAATACATCGAGGTCATTTGGGCGATACCGCTGGACGAAAAATATGCCTGAACAATCGCACTGAACAAGCGATCGGCGTCGCTAATGCGGCCCGTGGGTGCTCGGCCATCGCAGGGGTATCGCGATCTTCGCGCATATATCACAACACCGCGACGTTATCGGAGTGTCTAACAGCGCGGTGAAAAACGCCAATGTCATCAACAATGCAGCCGCTTCTTATCCCGATCTTGCCAAGCCATAAATAGTCGTGGTGGCATCGATTAATCGATTCCGTTTCCCCCCTCTCTCTCTATTCCCCTGACGGCGTTCAGCGCTATGAGTTCGCGTCGTCACCAAACCGGCTGCTCCCTCTTCGTCGTCGTTTCCCGTCCAACGAATTTTCGCCTCACCGGTGGGCTGAGATCGCGCGTGAGAAAGAGAGAGATAGATGTCAAGGTTCGCGGTATGAAGTATTAATGTCACGACGGCCGCGTCGCTTTCACGCGCGACGTCCGAGGAGGGGGGATCGTCGGAGGGACGCCGAAGAAACGACGCACAAAGGCATTATTAATGCTTGCGCCGGCAAGCTCGCACGGGGAAATTGCAGCGGCCGCTCATAGAGCTTCGCCTGTCCCTGAGTGCGTTCGACGCTCGGGCGTCCTCCCGACACCGGGAAGTATCGATGACCGATATATCGACGAAAGAGAGAGAGAGAGAGCGTGTTTCTCTCGAACGGTACCACCGAACGTTTCATCGTCCGGAGAATGGCGCCGATGTGAAAACGGCACGACGAGGCTTACCTCGACACGCGCGTGCGCGACTTTGATGGGAAATTTAGTTGGGAATTTCCAGCTTATACGCGGCTATCCGCTCCCGATAAATTTCACCGTAGCAGGGTAGAACGGAAGATAACGGGAAGGGGGGGGGGGGCAGTACGTGTGTAAAGTAGTCAGACACTTGATGTACGCGCGCGCGGAGCTTTGTTTAACTTTAGGATTCATTGAAATTTCCCGCGGAACGGTTTACAGTGCGGCGCGCATCGTGGATTTATGAGCAAGCGGCTCAAACCCCAACACGGGGCGCTGGATGATGCCGAGGGTGAGAAAAGGGCAGTGGAAGAAGCCGCCGGCCACAAAGACGTTATTAATACGAGCTTGCAAGCTCAGCCGTGCGATCCAACTGGAAGTTACTCCGAGCTCCGAGTCTTCCTCTCTCTCATTCATTCCGCATCGCGCGAGCTCCCGCCGTGTCAACGGCCAGTCCGGTGTCGCTCGCGAGAGAGTTCGGAACCGACGAGGGGGGCTTCACTTTCCCTCTAAAATCTAACAAAGTAAGCATCAGAGGCGCCGAATGTAAATATAACACGTTGAAATCTTTCTACTCGCGGAGAAGGAGCGTTTCCTCGTTATTGCCTTTCTTCCTTCTTATTTTTTTCACGATGCCTATCGCGTGTCCTTGCTCGTTCCCTGAATTTCTCGGGAATCTCACGGAAAATTAAGTGAATGGCAGCGGTATTTTCGTACGAAGCGATAGTGAAAATACAGTCGCACGAAATCGCAAGAGGGGGGATGCTTCGCTCAAAAGCTCGGGGTGAGTTCCGACGCTGTACGAGCGAATGCTCCGATCGAGTTTGGAGTGACTGCGGAAACGATTCATTTTGACGATTTGAGTGTCAAAAGGGAGAATCAAATGTATAAAATAATTAAAAGTGAACGAGTTAATAAGTTGTTAACGAAGTTATATCTCGCATATTTTGTTCAATCGTAGTGTAAAATGGAAAGCCAAAAAAAAATTCTCGAGGAAACGTTCGAGGTGACCAAGTAAGATCTGTTTATGCTCCTCACTTCGCTCCTCACTTAGAATCGTACGTTTGAAACATTACACTTCTAACCAGAACTCGTGTAGATTTCCCAATTAGAATCCACAATTAACTTGGGAAATCGGACCGCATCCCAATTAGATCCCAAGAAGTTTTATATGCGAAACGTGGTTTCCGGGAACTGTAATACTTGCCTGTACGAGTCAATCACGAAGAGATTGCGACACTTTTTATAACACCCTTTTTATAAGTTTCGGAATACATCTCGTATCCGATAAAAGGATTTGTTTCTTTCTTTTTCATAATACTCGGGAGATACATTTCCCTATTGGATGGGAGATGCATTGTGAAACTCGTCGTAGAAAAAGCGCCGCAATTTTTTTGCGACTGACCAAACGAAGCTGCCGGATCGTCAGTACTCGACACAAAAATAAACGGATTGGGAGACGTTGCGGGTGAATCTCGATTTTTTCCGAATCGATATTACACAATGATATATACACATAATGATACACAACGATATTACACGGATGCATTTATATTACTTCGTACGTGCAAACGTAGCGCGATTTATCTTGAACAGTGGCGGCATCTTCGAATCTTGAATAACCACTGCCTTTTATTTTCATCGCTTCCGATGAAAAACGCGCTATTTTAATACACCACCGACGGGAAACGAGAAGTCTCGTTTCCATACAAATACGCGTCGCTGACGGGGAACAAGATTTCTCGTTTTTCACACACGTGTGCGAAATTTCAGCGAAATTTCAATGAAATTTTACCGCGTCGTTAACGTTGTTAAGCTTTTGTATTTCTGAATGCGTTGACGGCCGTGATTGATTATCGATGAGAAATTCACTGAACAGAGGGAGCGCGAAGCTTGTGTATTTAGATAGCGCGAGCTTAAGTATTATTTTTAAAAAAGATTCAGGCCTCAGTGGCGCGGGTAACTCGCATTTGTAGTGCGTCCGGCAAAATTCAAATCTCCGCGTTCTACGAAAATATACCCGCGATACGTTATACAGCGTCGTATAAGCTAAGCTCGATTTGGAAGCTCACGCATGTCGGCGATGTGGCATGACGTGAAATTAAAATGTCGAGCAACAAATTATTTAAACTTATAATTCCTTTCTGCTTTGTGAGCAACGTGCCATAATCAGGCGGCGATCCTCGGGGAAGATTAAAAGGAAATCCGCGTCGAACTTCAGATCGATGCTGCGGCGAATTATTTATTTATGCACTGACATTTTAATTAATGCACGCGAAGCGAGGAGGAGGGAGGACGCTTTCAAAATCAAAGATCTCAGAAAGTTCACAGAGACCGCCTTCCGTGAGAAGGACGGCCCGATCGCCCCCGGCCGCGATTGCCCGTGGTGCACATTTTTATCTAGAAAATGACGGGGTAATCTGCGTTGGCATTTCGTGAAAACGTTCTACCGCAAATTCCCAGCGCTCACCGTCCCGTGGCGAGTTTCATTCCGACGGTCGTGCCCGCCGTAGAACAAAGTAATTCAGATAAGAGCGTCGTTCGATGCTCAAGCGCTTTGCTCGAGAAGAAATTTTGACGCTATTTTGACGCTCTTAAAGAGATTGCAGGATGGAATGAATTTCATAAGATTTCGATGAAATTTGCATGTATACGTCAAAATATTATCTGACTGTACCTCAACATCGCTTCAAGTTCATATTTATTATTTAGATAGTGAAATAAATATATAGAAACGCAATTTTGTTTAATAAATATTAAATTTATGAATGGCCCCCTTGCTACTAGAAATGCGACATTAAACCTTATAATCTCTTCAAGGATATTTTGCGCTTACTTTAGGCGGTCTATGAATTAATAGAACTCTATTTTGATGACGCTTATTAATTATCTGCTTGAACTTTTGATTCTACAGATTTAATTGTTAATGTTACCTCGATAAATCTATTTTAACGCTAAAACGGCAAAAACTGAAGCTACAGACATCATCCGTTTCAAAATAGGAATAAATGATATTATTAGATTCGAAATTGAACCTATTTTGCTATCTTAGCTCTTACTGTATTGTAGATTTAAAGGTTTGACATAGAGCCAAAATTTTTACTCGGGTAATTCCGTCAAATGAAGTCGACGACGAAGAACGATCTTTCATACCTCGTCCACGCTCGCTTTTCCTTCGCTTATGCGTCGCGAGAGTGTGTCTGATTTTCCTCGGAGAGAAATTTTTATAAGCTCCGCTGCGTAAGGATTCCGTTTACGGCAGAAGTATCACATGAACGACGCGGTTGGACATTCGAGACACGATTTACGGAAACGTTCGTTTCTATTAATATTTATCTTCAATTTTCTCCACGTCGACGGGTCTATTCCGGACGAATTTGGAGGAGCGGAGCGGCTGGGAAACGGCACACAGATTCCCATTAAAAATCCCTTTCCCTTCCTCGACATCGGCGAAGTCGCACCGTCATCCGTTCGCTGGCGGATTCGAGCAGTACATATATCGGACTGACGATGATCGGAAAGCGCCGCAAAGCCCCCCTTTTCTTCACGCGGAATTCGACTCGTGTCGGAGATGAAATCGGCCGACGTCCGCGAGACGCGTCGTTAACATTCGCGCGGGCGGCGTGGCTCGTAAATCATCTTGACAAATGCACGGTCGCGGGCGATAAATCGTGGGGGAATTTTTAATCCGCGAAACGAGCGGAAGAAAGGATTAGGCGGCGAACGGGAGAATGCCCGGGCGGAAGGAAGGAAGGAAGGAAGTAGCGGGAGAAAATGGAGTTCCCCCGAAGTGGGAATAGCTCCAGGGCGAAAATAAGTTTTCGGGACGACGGGGTGAGGGTAGATAAAATGAGTCATACAATTATCCGGTCGCCCGTCGTTTTTTCTCGCGGGTCTTCTTAAATAAAAGATCCGTTGTCGGAGGAAAAATAACGGATCGAGCGCACGTTCCCTCGTCTCTCGATCGTTCGATGTATCGTACGTGATGTGAGGTCTAATTCGGAATCACAGACACGTGAATCAAATGTATCAAGTGTCAAAATATTTATATACATAAGTGAGCTTATTGAAGGTTAACAGATTAGAGGTTTAAAAAATATATAAAAAACTGGTTAATTTTTAATATCTTCAGGGATATTGATATATATATATATGTGTATTCGTTTAAGGTTGATCCGTAAATTTATATTCTTAGGATTTTTCCCAAATTTTTACAAAAATAGCATATTAATCGAAACACTATCTATGAAAACTACCTGATGTATGAAAAATCATTGAAAGATTGACTATATAAAAGTTGAGATAATTGAAGTCAAAGTCAGTACCATTTACATGTATCATTGTTATATTAATTCAATCGATCTTTCTTCTCCGTGCATATGTCATATATATGTCACTTTACAATTAAAAAACATTATTTTCTTCTGATTTTCATAAATTCATCCGTGAAAAGATTAAAGAAGACATATTCGATAATTCAGGTATCTGATAAATAAAAAAACGGCTATTCAAAGAAGTGAAATGAATTCCCCGTTCCCACATTCCGTAGATACGATACACCGTGTAAATGTGTCACGTAAAATTAATTCCTATAAAATCTTATGAATATATTTCGCTCGTTATAGTTGCAAATTTTTAGATGTCGCGCGATGTGTTCGCATATTGCGCAACGTGTTTCTAGGTTACAAGTCACGCGAGCGAAATTAAAAAAAAATTATGCCTCGACATACATCGGCGCTCATTTATATATGTCCGGAATATCACATGGAATTAATTCCGAAACCAAATCTCGCGCGTCAGGTCGAGATAAATAAATGTTAAATGCTTTCTCGCTACACGGCTGAGGCAACGTTGAACTATAACCGCTTGATCGAATTATTACGTGAGTCACGCAACACATCTTACGCCCCATGCAAGACAGAAAACCAATATAAAATGAACGTCAGACAGACGGACGGTTGACGGTGGCGTGGAATTAACTTACAGGAATTTGCGGCACGAAAGACGAGCAACGTCGTAACTTATTGCGCCCGCGAGGCTCGAAATTAAGACTTTGCCTCGGGAAATGCGTAGTTTTGTAGAAATTGCGTGAAGTTTATTTGTCAATAATGCGGCGCAGACACGTGCCGCCACGTGCTATTCCCACGCTCGACAGCTGTGACCCCGAGAATGTATAAAATTTCTTAAGAGTGCAATAAACTCGGACACGAGTGTCTCGGATAAGAGAGCTACGATTATAATAGGAACTATTTAAGTAGCGAATATCCGTTTGTGGTCAGACGTCGTCGAAGTATGACGGAGAGTCGTTGCGTCGTTGATTGTTAGAAACCTGAAATTTGCCGGAAAATGAAGGAAAAGGTGATCGTAGTATTTAAACTATTTAAACAGTAAATGTCCCCGACCATTGTCAGACTACATTGATGTACAAGGAGAAGTCGACGCATTGTCACACCAGAAACTTAAAATTTGCGAAGCACTGACCAGAGAAAAAGAGAGAGAGAGAGAGAGAGAGGAAACTTCACTGAGCAGGACACTGGCGTCCGTGT
Organism: Dinoponera quadriceps; assembly: GCF_001313825.1. NCBI lineage: Eukaryota > Metazoa > Arthropoda > Insecta > Hymenoptera > Formicidae > Dinoponera > Dinoponera quadriceps. Next base: position 1,475,405 of record NW_014554985.1, on the reverse strand, counting down.
CTTCAATCCTGAAAACCTGTTGTGTCCCTGTTGGAGGCTGGCAAGAGCCATTACTTTCCAATTTTGCGCCATTTCAACGTGCAAAACAGCGTCTTACGATGCTGACAAGTAGGACGGCGTTGTTGTGGGAAAAATGGCTGCCCTAGGAGAAGAAAAGCGACAACAAAAAGATCGCGTGTATGGGTATGTATGTATGTATATTGTGTGTGTGTGTGTGTATGTATACACATTCTCTACGACTGCGAAGTATCTGAAATTCTCGCCGGAAGTTTTATCAAGTTTTCGACCTGGAGAACTGGGTTCTCCGCGCGAGGAGGCGACCGGAATGTGATCGAAATTACGAAGGGTAGTTGCGAAAAAGCGGCTCTTTTGGAACGTCCTTTTGAACGCATCGTCCTGCCACCACGCTTTCGTTATATACTGCGAGCAGCTGCGACGAATTACAGCGGTCAATAAGTTTCATATCACGAATCGTATCCTTTTGAAATTGTAATTTTTTCTATTTATACGCGTTGAGACAGAAAATGACGATAAAAAAATTATTTTGTTACAATTCAAGGTATGTAGGGCTATACTTTAATGTTTGTAAACTAATAGTACGAGGTATGAAAGTAAAATAGACATATTTTCACTTTAAATTTTTATTTTTAGTTTTATACTCAGAAAAACAAGAATTCTTCTTAAATGTTATATTATTAGGCGCCTTTTGAAGGTCTCGAAATGAAAACCACAAAAGAACATGAAAAAATAGAAATAGAGTGAGAAATTTTATAAAAAAAAAGTTATAACGAAAAAATAGAAATAGTCTCTATTTTCCTACGTCTTCGTATTATTTTAGACCTCTAAATTTAATTGACAAAGTATAAAAAATATTTGTTGAAATTTTTGCTAAAGTATTGGCACACTCGGTATGCACAAACTACATGATTTCTACACCAGATAAATATTTATTTTAATCGGCAACTAGAGATATTAATTTTGAAATTTTTATCGTTCTCGTCACATATTGAGCAACGCCCAATTCATTTTCATGTGTACTTTCACCGTGTAAAAGCATTTATAATTCTGTACGGCTAATATTTACTCAAACTTTGTAGGGAGAAGTCGGAATTTTGCAAAATTTTCAAATATGGCGTCCCCCGAAAAAAGATGATTTTGAAGATCCTTTTCTTCATATCACGAAGCCTCAAACGTCAAATTCTCTTTCGACCGTTGGTTACTATATGACGAAAATTAGGCCTAAATTTTGATTTTAATCATTACACCTACGATTAGCATCATAAAATTAAATTGACAGTTTACATCTAAGATATACACTTTTTTTCATAACAACCAATGTTATTGTCGCGCACCCTCGAATCGCGCGCCCCCACCGTGCGTTTCATCATCGCTTAGAGGTCACAGTATTTTTGTTACATAATTTCGCGAGGTTACAAGACGTTACGTAAGCAGCTTACAAGATTATATCCGCGATAAGAGAGCACGGGAGGCCGCACGGGGGGACCGAATGCGAGAAAGTTTGCGTCGATTGGGAAAAAGTTTCACAGATTTTCTTTTTCTCTCTTCTTTTTTCTCGCGATATCGCGGTGCTTAAGAAATTTCGAAGGTATACCTGATACCTCTTTCGTTCGATTCGCATTATCGCGCTTTCCCTCCCTCATTCGACGTTACTATTCGCAAATGAAAGGGATATTACCGAAGCTATGAACGGTAAACGTGTACTCGCGCTAAGTCGACATTCCGAAGGTGCCGTCTGACGTTCCTAGTCTTATCTCAGTTACAATCAACAAAGGACCAGGTGTCTTTGACGCGCTCGCAGTTGCTGTCCCCGGGAGATACTACAGCAAAATACGGCTCATTATCCGAGCATTACTAGTTCGGCTGCGCGATATTAAAGGGCCATTAAGCGGCGCACGACTACGAAGGGTGGATCGAGCGTGAGAGAAGGAAGGGGGAGGGGGGAAGAGAGAATAAAGCAAGGTACGATGCGCGCAACGACGAGCAGGACGGCGAAAATGGAAGACACAGAGGTCGAAAGCTTTATCGGGAGCTTTCGTAGCGGGGCTCTCGGTCCCGTAAGCTCCAAAATTAAACGGAAATTACTTTAAGCTAATAGGTCAGTATCGGGCGAGCGGCATGGGTGACGCGGGTGGGGAGGAAGAAGGGGGAGGGATGGGCGAAACTACGCCCGTGATTTTCCATTTTCGTCCGTCCCGACGGCGAAGCACGGGAAACGGACGGTCGATGAAGATCCCGCTCGCGCGCAAAGCAACATCTTCCGACCGCCTCGAGATTTGCGGGCTTAACGGTGTAAGCTCGGTTGTGACGTAGCACGATTACGTACTTCCAGCGTTTGTAAATTGTTTCGTCAGCGCGCCCGGCGCGGTTGTCCCGTTAAGAGGATTCCGAAAAAACGTATTGCGCGGGACGAGAGAGGGTGGATAAATGATATAACATACGGTGAGTCGAGCTCACCGTGGAATTTTTCACGAGCCGGGAAACGTTTACGCACGCAAAACATTCAACCAGGTGCGACAAGCTGTCGTCGACTCTTTGACTGCCGCTTCGACGTACGTCAGGCAGGTGTCATCGGTGCGGTGAACGCATACGTGCGCTTGACGAATTCTTTTGAAGCTTATATATCGAAACGAAAAGCAGCTCGTGTCGAAATTTTTGCCCTATGTTAAGTTTAANTATATATATATATATATATTTATTTATTTATTTATATACATATATATATATTTATTTATTTATTTATTTTAGTATATATATTTTTATTAATATAAACCTACAATAAAATTCATTAAATATTTTGCTGAGACTGCAATTTCTATTTATTAGTATGCGATACGATGCGAAATTCGCCGATAGGAGATTATTAAATGGTAAAATTTTTATTCGCGTTGAATTTCATGAAACAGACGGCTTCTGCCCTCGTCTTATTTAATCTTTACTACTTACATCAATCTTAACTGCTTATTATTTAGTGATCTTTATTTTTATCTAATCGGTGGATTCGACTTGAGAAGATCACGCGAGATGAACGAGATGAAAATTTCACAACTGGAGAAAATTACGTCGTAAGAGGACTATCGTCGAGGGGAGGGGTCTGTGACAGCAGTTTACATTTGAACTGGGTCGCGTACGTTCGCCGCGCGGAATCGGACTCTTCGTCTCGATACATTACTTCCGGCTTGCCACGAAGTTTTGAGCCCCCGCCTTCGATCTGTCGATACATCGGTGAGACTACACCACCCTCTTAACGCGTGGTTGATTCTTCATACAATATATTCAGCGATGCTGTCTCGAAGATGGAAAACATCGAAAACGAGAACTCGCACGTCGACTCGATCACTCTTTGTCGCGTTCGAATTCATCGTGATTATTTTTCGAACGCCCGACAAGAGAACCGGAATATTTGCAAGTTTTTCAACTATACGCAATATTGATTACTTCGACCCAATTAGCGCAAAAAGAGAAATGACAGTGACGCCAATCCTTCGCATATTTCTCTCTCTCTCTCTTTCTCTTTTTCTCTCGACGCGATATTATTTTTGTAACAGTAAAAATAAATTTTTTTCATATTATTTTCACATTAAATTTTTCATATAAATTACTCCAGATTATTTTTATATTTATTTTCCACGTCAATCGAGAGAGGTCGCTCGAGATCGCTCTCAAATTAACCGCGTTATTATTAATCGCTCGCAATCGTTAGGGCTACACGAATGCATATCCTTACGTCATCGCGCGAGCCGACGACGTCATCGCGCGGGATTACAATAGCAAACGCGATGATAGATCGCGTATATAGCCGCGATCGAACCTGTTATTCTACGTGAGCCAACAAAGTGTCACGAAAATAGATGTCCGATGTATGAATATCGAGGACTCGATAAACTCATGATTATGGAGAAAACCCTCGGGAAGCCTCCGGGCTCACCCTTATTCGCGTCCGTTATCCCGTCAAATAGTCGGGGCTAAATTTATACCCGCCGCTGACGCCGCCGCAGATACGTTCGCCTAAGTGCTCGCCCTAAAAGCCATAACTCGTTTTCCGTCCGTAGTGTCTTTCGCAGGCGACGGACGAGTGCGTCTCCACCGGAGTTCACGAGCTCGTGAGCGAAGGAACTCGGTTAAAGGCGACTTTCGATCATTCTCACGAGGGGTAGGGAGGGAAGGAGGGAGAAAAGAAGAGAAAACGCGCCCGCCACTTTCCGTATTCGTTCAGCCGCCCCCGGGATTCCGCCCCGATTCCGAGGCTGATTCCGCCGTTACACGCCGGAACACCGTTATTCGCCGGACGACGCGACGCATTTGTTATTTCCCGCTCGCGGATTCCGCGATTTCTCTCCCGTCAATGACGGTATATCCCGCGAGAGTAACGGAACGCGAAGCGTCGAATCACTCGAGGCGAGAGGAGAAGAAGAGAAAAGAGTCTTGCTTTCTTCTTAAACGTAGGACGGCCTTGCGAGCGAAGGATCTCACGGTTCGACGGGCGGAAACGAGTGCAAGTCATTCGGCGCCCGACAGAGCTAACAAGGGTTGTACTGAAGAATATTTTATCGTAAGCATGTAAATCGTGTATTACACGACACAACCTAGTTTCTTTCTCTCTCTCTCTCTTTCTCTCATTCCGCGATATTTTATATTCACGAGCAGACATTCTTACACCGAGAAAAATGTTTGGCGTTCATGGCTATAATTGTGAGGATTGGTATGAGAATTAATAATAATGATAGTAATGTTCCCAGGTAGTACATGTTAATTTCATATACGTTCTTTAAACGTATATATTTCATAATCGTGTTACATACGTTTAAAGGACGTATATGAAGCTAACTATCCACCACTTGGGTTTTGTAAAAATTTTTTGAGGATGTATCTAAATTTTTTAGAGGGGTATATTCAAATTTATATCAAAGTTTTTGCAACTTTGTAGTCAGAAAAATTATTCTTGTGGGAAATATTACTATAATATTCTGTTAGAATAACAGAGAGATATGATTGACTCCGAAAATGGTCATAGCTTGTAGCGAGATTAAAGATTTGATTTCCGAGTGTATCGTTCACGTCGCGAAAAAATTACGATTAGTAGATCAGATGTGAAGAAAAGAAGAAAGGATAAGCCACGTTGACCGTTCGGTCATCGGACAAGGGAGACGCCTATGCATGGCGATGATGTTCTAATTTCGCCGAGCATCGACGGTCCGGCTTTCCATCGCCGTTGGCCAGCGCATTCGAGTATTCCATTCGCGATCGCCGGAAGATTAACGGCCGTCACAGATTCCGACATCGACGAGGGACGTCGGCCATGCCGCCCGGGTGTCCCACGTGCAGCCGTCGATCTTCTCCGCTGCGGAGATTGCGCCGGCGGCAAGGATCCGTGCGACTGCGACTTCGCGAGACTCGAAATGTCTCGTAAAACGCAAATCGCCCCCGCGGGATTGAGGGTGGCTTGCATTAAGGAGGTTCAAGCGTTTGATTTAATATAAGATATACTTATAATCTGCACATAATACAAAGGCTAATCGGACTAACAATGCATAACAGAAATCTTTTTACCGCAGTAATCTTTTTACCGTCGCATTTCTGAGATATTAAATTATAAATTTATATAGTACAGTCATATTAAAACCTCATAATACAACAAATTTCTTCTAATTTGACATATTTATATAAATAGAAACTTTACAAAATGATCGTGATAATAAAATAAATATTTAATAAATATTTTCTAATGAAGCATATCGCATAATTTGGTTTTGTCTTGTTGTTTGTCACGCAGAATATTTTGGAAATTCTCGCAATATACGAATGGAAATATAGTAACATCGTACATATGGAAAGTTTGCGCCAGATCTGAAATGACATATAAACTACTGGCCGTTAATTTGAATAAATGCTAAAATTATTTGAATTTTAATAAAGTAAAAAAAAACGCACATCACAGTAATTACTGGTTTATTGCAAGGACTTTGTATAACATTAATAAAATTTCACGCATAATATTGAAGTTAAAGACGATATTTCCAAACTGGTACTTATCGCCAACGGCAAAAACGCCGCGGAAGGCAAAAGGAGATGAGCGATAATTTGTGTTTATTTCGGGAAAGTTTCGCCGGATGCGCCTTTTTTCCTCCTCTCCTCACCTCCTCACTTCTTCCGCTTCCTCCTTCCTCTCCTCCGTCTCTTGCCGCTCGTTCTTTTCCTGTTCGACGCCAATCGGGACCAACGAGTGGCTGGTGAAGTTGGTGCTCTTGAAAACAAGACCGGCGCGAAGCGCCGTGAGCATAAAGGAATTATAAGAACCGCGAGAGGAGACTCGGAGAGACGTGCGGCACACAACGACGTTATGCGGGGAACGTCTGCGCAGAGGAGACGGCTGCTCCTCCTTTGTCTTCGCTTCCGCCCAGGTACCCAAGGCAAGACGGTATCAACATTCCTCGTAATCGGCGTTAACGTTTACAAAGGGAGACGGCGAGTTTCGTCGCACCGCCTACGGCGTGTACGGGAAGATTAGTAAACACGGACGCGCCGCGAATTCGAGACCGTTACAGTCGACGACGACACCCCGCTGGGATATTTCTCGATCTTCGAGCGACGTGAACTCGCAAAATCCGACGAATAATTCCCTGAATTTCGGGGTGTTTTGCATGTAACGCTTCATTTGTTCACGAAGAAAATTCGATGGACGGAAGATGAATCCGACGTTGAAATCGTGCGGCTCGCTAGCACACCTAAGTTCTCAATCGCTTTCGTTCAGAGTGGCCTAATCTATAAGTATATTGAACTTTGAACCTCGAACCTGTCGCTAAGTATAACAGCTGTTATATACAGTGAAAGCTCCTTATTCACGGTTTCCTTATTCGCGTTTTCACTATTCGCGGGTTAAAAAAAATTGCGACACAATTCCTGTATTCGCGGCTAAAAATTTCTTTATTCGCGGATCCAATCGGTATATAATCGGTATCCAAATGTAAAGGTGATATTTTTGCCACCTAATACGACGATTTTACTTCAACCCATGGATCAAGGAATAATCCAGGCCTTTAAGCTTTATTACATTAAGCGAACCTTCAAAATCATACTGAACGCCATGGAAGTTGATCCTGATATGAACGTTATGCAATGCTGGAAAAAATTTGACATAGCGAAATGCATTGTTAACATAAAAGAATCGTTGGGAGAGCTGAAGCCAGAGATATTGAAATCATGCTGGAAAAAACTGTGGCCTGTTCTGATTGTCGAAAATGATGAAGAATCCGTGCAAATTCAAACTTTAACTGCAAACATGGCTGAAGTTGCGAATCGAATAGGACGAGATGGCTTTGAACAGATAGAATCAAATGACATTCAAGCGTTGCTTGAATCGCAAGATGAAGATTTGACAGAAACCGACTTAGAGGAAATATTAACTCCGCATTCCATTAAAGAAGAGGCTTCAACGAGTTCTGAAAAGGTGATCTTTAACTTGAAAAATCTGAGTGAAGGCTTACGGATGGCAAATGAACTTCGTGATTTTTTTATGAAAATTGATCCGTATATGGAAAAAAGTCTCATTTTTAAAAGGCAAATTATGAATACCACAGCTGAATATCAATCTGAATTGAAAAACCTTTTAAAAGCAGCAAAACAAGAAAAACTTACTAAGTTCTTTAAACCCTTGCCTAAGCCTGACAATAATCAGTAATAGATATTGTTAAAAATCACTTATTAAATTTATTTTATTCCGATATTTTTTTTATATTTTGGAACCATGGAATGTATCCCCTATAATCCTATACAAATTACCATTCCATATCCACGGTTTCTGTATTTGCGGCAAATTTATGGAACATATCCCCCGCGAATAAGGAACTTTTACTGTACTTGTAGATTAGATCATTCTGAGAATAAAGTCCTGTGACATTTTGACGAAAAACGCCCAAATTTTTCGTTTAGAGTTATTAATTAAAGCAAAATTGAGTTATTAATTAAGGCAAATTTGAGTCATCAATTAAAGAAACTTCTATATACGGCCATTCGCGATCAATAATAACTTGAACTTCCGCGCGCTGCACGCAAAATGGTAGAAGACTGTTTTATTCACATTGATCTAATCTGCAAGTGTGTGACGGTTGGTATTGGTCTTGCATCAGACCTTGTATGCAGGATTCTGATCGACGGGAACGAAACGCGGTCTCAGGATACTTGACGGCGTGCGGACGCGTGCGGATCGGCCGCGAAACGCACGCGATACGCACGCGCGTTTAGCGGCAGAATGCGGCTGTGAGTTAGATCATACAGCTGCTTACCGGCCAGCTAGCCCCGATAAGGGTGATATATAGGAAGATAGGCGTGAATGTAAATTGCCATAAATTATAATTTCATGGCTTCCGCGATTAATTCTCGATGAGCGAGCCGGAAGCTGCGAAATTATCGCGGCAACGCGCGCGATCGGCGGTAGTCGGTTGAAGCGGAGAGAGAGAGAGAGAGAGAGATCGCTCACAATGGAAATTTCGGGAAGGGGGGGAATTGAGGCCTCGTCAAATCCGCCATTTTACGCGCGCATCGACGTCTCGCCGGAGCGATTTTCTCCTTTCTCTCTCTTTTTTTTTTCTTTCTTCCTTCCTTCTTCTCTTCCTCCGAGAGTTCCCCGATGCACCGTTCAACCATTCATCGGGATTAACAGCGTCGAACATACAAGCAAGGCACAAAGAAAACGGGTCGCGGCAATTCGGTCAGACGTAGGTCCTCCCTCCGACCTATTTTTTCGCGGGGCTACACTTTTGACCTCGGAACACGCGAGCATCCCCGTGCGGACATTTCGGTGACTCGCCGCGACACACCGCGAGGGGGTGAAATTTCGAGGTAGCAAAACATTGTAAGCGGAATCTCCGACATGTACCGACACTCTATTAAATATATCAATAATATCCTCTGGTGAATCCGTGCGTTCGCACTTCCTCTCAGTCGTGATTCGTGAGAGCTACCGAATGTGTCAATGCTTCAATCAAGAAAATTTAATAGAACATTTTTGCATCTTTTTAATGGAATTTAGACTTATGTTATCTCAATATTTCGTGTTGAGTCGATATTCAACATGTATAAGTGTTAAAATAACACTTGTAAGTATTAAAATAACACATTTTGTACTTCAGTGTTGATTAATATATTATGAATATTAAAATCTCGCGTTAATTTCTGATACATTTGTGATACTTTTCAACATATTCATCTCGTGTTAAATTAACACGAAAATTTGTATAGACCGTTTATGAGACCTGCAAAATATATTAAATTTATCACAACATTTTTCACCGTACAGCGTCGGTGACGATAATCTTACGCGTATTATTATTACTATCTTCCGAAATAGAATCGAATGAAGACACAGCTGAGACCGGAAGTGGAAGCTGTAATTTTCGCGGGATCCGTCTCAGTACGGTGAAATATCCAAATCCGATCGTCGCGAAGGTAAGAACAAGCGACTGCCGTGGCGCTTGACTTACCTCACGATAAATTACGAGAACACGAATTATCCCATCCAAATACAAATCCCGCGCGGCGCCAAACAATTGTGTTCCGACGTGACGACGTGGGAGTACCTTCCGGGACGGCGATTGCGCGCCCGCCGAGGATTAAGATTAGATTTATCCGGCCCTCGTTTTGTAATCCCTCAATGCGGGGACGCTCGGGATAATAAACGCGACGAAGAGGCTGCTCACGGTCGCACGCACCCTGGTATATTTATGGCGCGTGCGCGCTTCAATGCCGCGGCGTTACCATGAATAGAAGCTAAGCAACCCTAACGTCACTATGTTCGGATTACGGGACGGGGTAATCGCGAGAAAAAAAGAGAGAAAGAGAGAGAGAGAAAGAGAGAATGCAACGACTCCATATTCATCACTTTATTAGATATGTGTCCGCGCAAAAACGGACATCCATTACGTGATTGCTCCTCCTTGTAGGGTGGAAAGAAAAGGAGAGAGAAAGAGAGAGAGAGAGAGAGAGAGGTACCCAGGTCGAAATTTGGATGCAACGGTGACGCTCCTATAAGGATAATTTAGACCGTACTTGCCAACTGCTCTTTTAAACCTGTAATTCTAGAGATATAATCTGCTATCTTGAACAACCTATTTTTGGCGTTGGAACAGCGAAAAGGAAACGCCTCTTTCGGTGGAATAATCTCGACCGCGGTATCGTCGATTTATGAGCGCTCGTGTCTCTCTCTCTCTGGCGATGCGCTCTGATCTGTAAATTGTAGCCGCTGAAATCCCAGCCTGCTATGCAAACTTCTTTTCGAGAGAGAAGTTCTCGATCTCCTTCCGTCGTCACACTCCAGAGAACTCTCCAACTTGACATTTCACTGTCCGAGCTCGCCTCGCCGGTGGCTTCCGAGCTCAGCGTGATTGAAGCAACATAATTGCGTCGGGATTTTCAACGGTACGTCCTCCTGCCGTCAGATTTGCGCGCGCGCACGCGACAAGCCGATGTAATACTTGACAAAAATCACTTCATGAGAGACAGAAAGAGAGAGAGAGAGAGAGATTACGCTGTTAATGTGGAACTGGGTCGACCGGATACCGGACATGCAGTGGAACGTCCTTTCAGTAAATCCTAATTTCATCGCTATAATCCGCCGTGCAAAACGCGCCCGTCGATATGCACGTAACTGTGTGCGCATAATCGTCCGGCACGGATCGACCGGACAAGGTACATGCGCGTTCATCCAAAAATTCACTTCATTTCGAAACAATTCCGATATCATCAATTTCTTTCCTTTTTGCGTTCGACACAATGCAAAACATCGTTCGAGATAGATGATAGATAAGTGTGTTCATTCTAACTCTTCGCTCCATAAGAGCGTTAGATCGCTGCGAATCGGGGCCGAATTTTTGTATTCCCATTTGCACTTCTGTCTTCACTTTGCATTTTTATTTTCATCCTCATTTTTTACCTCTACTTTTGCACACTACCAAAAAGTTCTCCATATGTTACTTTATTTCTTATACGCGCTTCAGAGGAACCGCTCTGCAAACGGACGCCCGATAGAATCCGACACGGCCCGCCACGCATTGTTAAATATAATTTAGCCCGATCTATACCCGCTTCGGTAAAATCAAATTCGAGAATGATTCGAGTCATTTTGTTAACGGAAGAAACTAGATTATATTTGTGCGATACACGCCTTCAGCGCTCTCTTGTCGGACGTTTCACCGGGCCGCGTAATTCAAGCTTCGTTTTCCGACGTCTCGGCCGCGGTCGCTCGCGCTTATGTGGGACGGTTGAAGATTTAATTAGCGGCGATCTAGCGTCCAGTCGCGCGCTGATTTCATTAGAGCAAGAATATCCGGCGGAATAATATCGCTCGTTATAGAGAGAAAGAGACGGAGGCGTGGATAAATGGAGGGCGACGTGGACGATGCGCGGAGTCTCGCCGATTTCGTTCCTGAATGGTCCTCCTTAACGAAGCGACGGTGTACCCTCGTTAAAATTTCACGTAGCCGATTGCTGTTTAATGCGTCGGGATTTCGCTCTCGTTTAATCGAAAACTGTCAGCGCGGTCTTGCGCGCGCAGAACTACGTGCGTTTGTCGTGGGGCGTGGACGCATATACTTGCGCCCGTTGATTTGGTCGCGTTAATTAATTGATAAAATAGGAAAGTAAATCCTCCCCCCTCCCGTCGTTAATTAACGGAGACCTTTCGACTGGATTTTTCTTCATCATTCGGAGACTTTCGACGGGATTTTTCTTCATCTCAGCGTGTACCGATTCTCTTGTGAAATATTCTTATGTTTTGCGCGATAATTAATGATCCTTCCCGGACGGCCGTTATTGATCTCGCAATCGCGCGTAATATACTCGTGTAAAACGAGAGGGAAAAAAGAGAAAGAGAGAGAGAGAGAAAAAAACAGCGGCAGTTTCGCCGAGCGAAGAGTAATTGAACGTGCCGTGTCGAGCGCTCGCGTCGATTGGTCAAAGTGTAATGATTTCCGGCGAGCGCGAAGTGTACGCCTCGTAAAACGCGGCACATGTATAATCGCGCTAATTAGACGGCCGCCCATACTTGATTAAGCAATCTCGGCTCGCTCGAGCTCAGTCGATCGCCAATTGCGAAACTCACGACGAAACGAGCCCGGGTTTTCTTCACGGCGAAAAAGATCGGTCGAATGAACGAGTGACGACGACGACGAATCGACGGCGAATTTTCGCCGAAGGGGACGGAATTTCCGACTCCAAGAACCAAATTCGGTTCGCAAGCATAAATCGGAAATTTCGTCTCGCGTTAACGAGAACGTTCCACTCGGCTCGGATCGTTCATCGTCGCGTAAAAAATTCGACCGATCTTCTCCGTAACGATAACGATTTTCTTCGCCATTTTCTATTTTAACCCGAATCTCGACACATCGACACTATCAGTGCGACGAGAGAGAGAGTATGAGAGAAAAAGAGAGAGAGAGAAAGAGAGGCAAAACTCAATTCTCCTGTAAAACTCGCTTTCCTTCTGCTTAACCGGAGTAACTCCGGTTACTACGAAAATTTGAAACTCGATATTGGTTCGAAATCGGTCTGGAGGATCCGCCGCCGAAAATGAAGGCTCGCGCGACGAAGAAAGAGAGAAAGAGAGAGAAAGAGATTCACGTGACGTGAATCTCTTTCTCTCTTAGCGCTCCGGATAAACTTCGGCCCACCCAGCAAACTCCGCGACTCTGACAGATCACGCACGGTTTCTACGCCAGCGCGCTTTTCTCGCGCGACGAATCAAACTTCACAGAAACTCTTCCTCTTCCCTCCGCGTCGCATACGCCGCCGGCCCACTGAATTTCCTATGGGCGCTGTCGCAGGATCCTCGGGATTCCCTCGCGGTCTCCTGTGTCTCATGCGACTCCCCCTCCCTCCCTGCCTCCCGCTCAGGGGTTGATTTAACTGTGACGTAACGCACTCACCGATGCAGACGACGAGCGCCACGGCGAGAATCGGCGGGAAAGCCCTCGAGGACGAAAGCATGCTGCGTGCCCGAGACGTGGTTGGTTGGCCGTTGACGAAGAGGCTCGACGAACGAGAAGATACCCCGCGAGACGGGCAATAAGAGTCACTCGGGTCACTTTGGAGCGTCTTCTTCCACGCGGGACCGAAGCTGGGCTAGGTTGATGGAGCCACTCGGAAAGGGCGGGACCGACGACGGCCCGCGGAAACGAAAAACGCAAGAAAAAGGCACTGCGTGCACCGACCCGCTTTTCTCCGGACGATCCCGCGCTCGATCCCCTCTTGATCCCCGCCGTCAATCACTGGTAACCCCGGGGATACCCTGGTCCACTCTTTCGAATAACACCGAGGACCGAGGATCAATCTCGATCCCTCCACTGAAACGGGACGCGCGCGACCAGAGAACCGGAGTGAAAGCGCGCGCGAGAGAAAGAGAGAGAGAGAAAGGGAGAGAATGAGAAAGAGAGGGAGAGACTCCTTTTTCCCCTTTCGAAAATATTTCTCCTTCAAGTTCTCCTCGAAAATGATGATCGCACCCACACGTTGAGTCTGTTTTCCTTTCTTTCTTTCTTCTTCTTCTACTTTGATCTCTTTTCTCTCTTCTGTATTTCCTTTTTCCTCTTCTCCCTTTAACGGAACCCTCTCTCGCGTGATTAATCGACGACCGCGGGTGTCACGGGTGGTACCCGACTCGGCAGATGAGATGGGAGGGGGGCAGCTTTTACAAGAAGGCGCGTCCTACCACCCGTACGTCTGTTGCGGCGCCGACGTCGGACTGACTTTCTCTACGTTACTCTCTACTACTCTGCAGCAGTGGCGACGCGCCGCGCCGTACCGCGCCGAGCGGTGCCGCGCCGCGTCGTCGCGCGAGTACATCCCGTCACGTGTGCGCCCGTGGGCGTGCTCCGATGCAGGACACCGTCGCAGGAGGCCGTGTGTGCGAGAGACATCGCGGCCCTTCGAATTTCGAACGCGCGCGCGCCTCTCGCCGGAGAACAGCCGCTCAACCCGGAGTCCGGCCGATGTCACAAGGGCCCAGTCACGGCCGAATTTGCGAAAATCGACGATCGGAAATTGTAATCCCGTTACCGGCCGATGCAGAACGGCAGAGAACGTATCTGTGTTGGAAAGCGGCTCCTCCTGCGGACTTTTGCGTCGAGCTTTCGACATGTGTGTTGATTCAACGTAACGTTGTGTATCGTCTGACTTTTCTGCTTCTTGAATTGGCTTCGATGTTTCTAAGCGTTGAAATAACACATTTTACGTGTAAGTGTGCGAATGAACACGAAAACAGTGTACTTTTGAAAAGTAAATTTTGAGAAAAGTAAGGAAAACAATTTACGCATTATTTTGGTATATTATAAGTGTTAATGCGAGAAAAAATGGTGCTTTGCATCATTGGTGATCTAATGTTCGGACGGTAAAAATAACTTTCTGTACTCGTGTTAAAATCGGTTCTCGCTAAAATTTCAGTGTTAAGTTTTTAACATACTCGTGTGTTAATTTAACTTATTGTATTTGTGTTATCTCAATATTTTGCGTTGAGTCGACATTCGACTCAACATATGTATGTGTAAAGTTGGAACATTTTATGCTTCAGTGTCGATTAACATTATGGATATTTAATTTTGTGTTAATTTTTTACATAATATTTGTGGTACTTTTTAACATATTCAGCTTATGTTAAATGAAGATAAAAATTTGTATGGACCGTTTAGGACATGTGAAATGTATTGAATTTGCTACAACATTTTTTTACTTGTGTATTATTCCTCAATATATTCACTTCATATTAAATTAACACACCAAAATAAATAGGGATGCTTGGATGGAATATATGAAATATATTATATTCTAAAAATCTCTTAATTTAATGCAAAATTTTTAATAAAAAGAATTTTAAATATAAAAATAGAAAAAATGTTTTTTCTACGTGCATGGTGACGCAACACGATTGATATATACGGTCTTCTCATTAACACGTCACATCCGATAATATTTAAATCTCCTTTTGTTTAAAAAAGTATTTTTCTTTTAAAGAGGTATTTTTCGTTTAACAGGACCAAAATTTCGACTCGGGATGATCCTCGTTTCCCGTAGCGATGCAAGGCTTCCGTGCAGGACGAGATGCGCGAGGAAGTCGTGTAATTTTCGGTGTTCGATCAGCACGCGACGTTGGTATGAAGAATTCGCGCGCATATTTCGGAGAGATTCAAGACGCATTCCTTTAGCTCTTTAGAGAAGTCGCCTCTCGTCAGGAGTAACTCTCGTTCGGACAGACCACCGATGAGAAACGCGCGCCGTGAAAAGCGGACACGGCGTGAAATGGACTCCGGATGGGAAACTCCGGATGGAAAAAGCTTGCAGCCTTCTTTAATAAATCATACCTCTCTGTGCGACGACGACGTGTTCGTGTCCTTCCCGGTGACGCCGTAAACACGTTTAGTGTCCGCCGTGCGGACCGTCGCGCATCGGTTTACATATCGAGTTATTGCAGTATGCATTCACGCCGTAGTTGTCGACCAGTGCGTACAATGTGTGCGCGTGCATATAATGCGGACGGCAACATTGTAACATGCGGCATCAATCATAGAATTTCCTGCAGGTGAACGTGCAGTCAGTTCCCATCGCGTGAATTCCACCCGCCGGCAGCCCNTTCTCACCCTGCCCCACCCTCCCCGCCTTGTCGCTCACTCTCTGTTTTTCCAGAGTCCCTGTCGAAATTTGGCAACCTTCGTATCTCGGCAAGAATGGAAATGGAGAATGTCAAGCGGCGGCGGCGCCGACGGCAGTGGGAAACGGCGAAAAATAGATCGAACTTTTATTCAAGTATATTGTATGTTTCGCAGCTATGGCTTTCGCACGTGAGAATTTCGCAAAATCGTCGGCCGAGAAATGACTCGCTCATCTCGCATTCCGTTGAGAAAATGTTTGGTACCGGTAAGTGAAATCGGAATAGTGAAAGAGTCGGGAGGACCATTTTTGTAACGAGTGTTATTACTCGTATAATGTTAGCGATAATGCATGCAAGTTGCTACCACTATTTTTTTTGTTAGAACAGTAATAAGGCGGTATTCATAGTTAGGTCTTATATTTAAAATTAATTATTCTCTCATTTGAAACGTTCCGTTTGGTAGGCGAACTTTAAAAATATCTTTTTGAGAAACTATAAGACATACAATTTTAAAGATTCGCACAAATATTTATCTATGCTTGAACCATATACAGTAATTTCTACATGTTAATGTAGAATATTAATATTACATATTAATAAAGTTATATGTGTATATGAAAAAATATGAATAAATGATAATATGAATGACAGTATGAATAAATTTGTTAGCGGTTAACACGAAAAGTTAGCGTGGTGACCACGCTTCCAGACATCGTAGGTTTCCGAAATCATAGCGGCGGAAAATAATTAAACTATAAACCTGTGGCTATCGTTCCTCCATGGAGAGGAACTACGATCAAATCAATATCCTTAACACTCAGATTTGTTAAGAACTCTTATTGATAATGATATAATAATTATTATTATTATAACTAATAATAATTATATATAATTATTTTTGTATTATCTTATCAAGAGTTAATAAAATTTGTATCAAAGGTAATATTATATAGGAGGAAAACAGCAAAATTGACATAGATATGATAAAACAACATACCCGTACTTTTTAGTTAGTAGTAAATTAACTCTATTAGACAGAACATGAACTTTGTCTACTGTACGTAGTAGTTGGAGCTGAAGTAGCAGGTTCTGTTTGCAAACGCGTTCGACTGTGTTATTAACATTGTTTGATCTTTTATTGTGCTGCAGTTTTTGTTATCTCCTTGTGAAGATGAAAGTAACAAGTCAGCGGTAAGTAATTTATTTCACAATTCTCTTTTATAATGTGACTTTTGAACTTTTCCAATCACTTTAGATCTTGTGTGAATCTCCATTCTCCTTCACTGAACTATGCAAGAAGCGTTAGGCTTAGGTTATTCTATAATCTGACATACCTAAGTTTATCGGTCCTTTAACCGACATTCTTGAATTTTGCTGTGAAATATTATTTTCACAGAATACAATCAAACCTACCGGTGACTGATTTTCTCTTGCTTTTCTTGTTTGTTTAAAATGATCAGAAAGAAAAGTTAGAGAAAATCTTTTTTCACATGATGATGATGAAAAATATGTAAGATTAAAGATAACATAAAAGGATACACAGGATTAAAAGTACGACCCGAGACTCAATATCGGATTATTCGTTTTGAAGAAGCGTCGGAAAAAAATCTATAAAGGACGCGGCGATAACTTGGAAGCTAAAATAAATATTTATCCATACCGCGGAAACTTAAATCATGGATATTTTAATTTTAGAATCTGGTGTTTTAGAAACGTCAGTTCTCAAACATATGAAAAAATAGTTATTTGCGAAAAAATATATAATAATTTTCCTAGGAAATATCATATATCTTGGTGGAGAAGCAATGCTGGTTTGCATCCAAGCACATACATTTTAATTTTACCCTTACAGCAGGGCTTTAAAGCTCAAGAATAAAATGTCATGTCGGTTTTGGTGCTTTTCCTCTAAAGTTGCCTTGACGAGGCATTAAAAAATAATTATATTCCCAACGTTAAACCCGTGATAGATGACCTCTTAGATCTATTATTCCTCTCGTGATTGTGTAAATCTAAAAGCGTTAGAATCATTATTATTGTACATTCAGACATTGTTGAAATTTTTCGACTAGTTTAAAGATGTTTTCCAACGAATATTTGCAACGATAGACGCGTATGTGCTCGTCTTTAAAATGCAAATTGTGAAATATAACGTCGCGTGAGCAATGGCGCCGTTCTGTAATTTCATAACGTGTCCCTACACGATCATAATTATGTGCGAATGACGACGCATAAAGCGATATAATGCCAATTAAAGCGGTGAAAAGAAGCGTTTTGTACATACGTGTGTATGCAAACGCGAAAATCAAATCTTTCGCGTAAGACGGATAAAAGTGTGCATGCGTGTGATGAGAATTAAATTCTGCCGATTTACGCGCATATACACGTATGTACGTGTGTGTGTGTGTGTGTGTGTGTGTGTGTGTGTGTGTGTGTGTGTGTGTGATTGGATTTACATCGAGCCGCTTTTCACGGTTTATAAATCCGTGAACATTCACATTGTCCTGTTGAAACTTCATCGTACGGCAAATGAACGTCGTTTATCGCGCAAGTTGCGCATAAATAATATTTGAAATATTGCGGGATACGGAATAAAATAAGAGGAAAAAGGGGAAAAAAAGTTACTTTTCAACATTCTTTCGCCAGAGCAAAGTTCACTTCACTTTGCAGGGCGTGATGTAATTTCGAGAGAATATTGGGCTTCTAATAGAGCGAAAGGGTCAGGCTTTGACACGATAAATGTGGATTGATATAATTTACTGCCGACTCGATAACGAGCTGTTATTCAATATCTATCATTCAAGCGATCCCGTATCAGAAACGCGATACCCGAATATGAAATTTGTGCCACCGATAGGTTAGAGATCAAAGCGCGCGATGCGTATCGCTCTAAATGATAAACAAGCGATGTTACGTTAGCGCTGCGCTAACGTCTTACCATTATCACGCCCTCCTCTTTAAATCTGACAAAGCGAAACTGATAAAGAAAAAAAACCTGATCTCCAACTTTCGTTGTTTCATCAGACCCGTGGTATGTGCGAACCGAACAGTACAAGCTGGTGGCAGCACTTCCTCGACGAGCAGCAGCTTCTGCTTTAACTGTACTACCGACGCGGCATAGATCAATGCAAGCGGATGAAGGGCCCCGGTGCTTACAAAGTTGATCGTGGCACCGCATGTGGCTCGACCTGTAGACACCTTCCCGTCGCTTAGAACTGTGTAGCCCAGTCAAGTTTCAATTCCGCAGTATTGGAAACCGGTTTGTTCTGAAGATTATCTTAAGATAATATCTAACCAATGAGACGACTTTCCTGGAGCAACCGGAATTATCGATCTCGCAACTTTTCCCTAGGGTGGAAACGTGAAAGGTGAGAATTCCAAATGTTTTCAAATCCGAAAATTTACTCTTTCCAACCTCAATTCACGCTAGAACGGAAGATTCATTACCGCCCGATTGATCATAAATCTCCTTTGGCACGAACTCGTGAAAAGAGTAAATTTTCTAGTTGGAAAACGTTTGGAGCGTTCACTTTTCATGTTTCCTGGAGAAAAGTTACGCGACTGATAACCCTGAAAACGTTTACATTCCACGCTAATTCACGCTAGAGGAAAAGAACCTAGTCGCTATTATCGACGTCTCGAGCCATCGATAGATCGTTCCCGGGTATCGCCGGTGGAAGCGGCGGTCGAGGTATCGATATACCCGGCGGTCGATACTGCTCTCCGCTTCGAGACTGGTTCGCAGATCCAGGTACGGGCGAGCAGTCTGGCGGCCGCCGACGAATGAGCGGTGTCAGAGTGCAAGATGGCGGACTGCGAGTCGGAGGTGCAGCGTTTGCCAACCGCGAACGAGGACGGCGGCATTCGGAACATAGCGGCGGTGATCCCGATGGTGAACAACGGGCGCGTGCCGGCGCAGCATCCTGCCGGTGGGCAGGGCAACCCGGTCGGCCAGGGGCCGCGGTGTGTCACCATCTACAAGACGGAGACGGGCTTCGGGTTCAACGTACGCGGCCAGGTCAGCGAGGGTGGACAACTGCGGAGCATCAACGGGGAGCTGTACGCGCCGCTGCAGCATGTCAGCGCGGTGCTGCCGCGCGGCGCCGCCGAGAAGGCCGGCGTCCGCAAGGGCGACCGCATCCTCGAAGTGTGAGTTGCCGATTTTGCACGATCCTCGCGCGAGTCGCCGCGCGTTATCCTTGCCACCTTGCGGCGGTACCTTCGCGAGCGACGCGCGCGTTTGCTGTCCGTCCGTCCGTCTTTCTTTCTCATACGTGTCGCGACTTGGACCCGCTCGTTGAGGCATTCCGGGCCGCACGCCAAATTACGGTGGAATTCGCGCAATTGGACCTCGAAGAGTCCGCCGCGACGTTCGCGAGGCCCTCCGGCTGACACTGCGCTTTGAAACTCCGAGCCGTCGCGATGGACACGCTCGTATGCGCATGTAGATTCGTAAGGAACGACAGCCCTTACGCGAGAAGACTCGAGGAGGATCTCCTCGAGCGAGGGATTCCTGCTGCGATCATCCGCGAATCGATCGATCGGCGTTATCGACGCTCCGCGTTTGTCCTCGCGTCTATCGCCGCGACGACACACGTGCGCCGAATATCAGCGGGCGATAAATGTATCCGTGTATTGTCCATCCGATGGATTTTCCCCGGGGAAATATATTTCATTCAATCACTCGTGCACACCATTGCTCCCGGTGAACACCGGCTGACCCGGTAAGCGAAACGTTAGTATCGCCGGCAGATTGGCAGCGGATTCGATCGGAATACCGCGGTAGATCGATAGATCGATTTGCGTCCGCATTAAGCTATTCGTGTTCTGTCGACAGCCTGCTGACGTAACTTGCAAAAACCGGAACGGCGTCTGCGGTACGTTCCGTTAAAATGACGTTTAAATGCTGAGGACGCGCTCGCAGATTCCGCTCGATTTCCGCCATCGGTCCGCCGTCGTACTCGGACGCTGTTGCATTCCTGTCGCAACCTGCCAACAAAATTCACCGCTGATACCGCTTCCGCAAGTTCAGCCCGTATTTGGACGTAACAGTAGTACCCGGCTTTCCCGTTAAGAGGTTTTATCTTCAATTTCGCGCCATTTTTAACCTATTCAAGATAGAACTGTCATCCCTTAGCAGCTGACGGGTGAAAAGTATACGGTTAACGAGAACGGGACGATATTGCTCTTCAGCGACGTAGAGGAATAGTGAAAATTCACTGTAAAAAATGGTGAAACTTGTGCGGACACAGTTCGTAAAGTTCGTACTGCTTTCGGTCGTAACGAAGCACCTTCTCGTCCAGCAATTGTTCACCCGATCGAGAAATTTCAGCGTTTGCGTGAAGTTAGTGATGTAAAGATCCCGAATCAACCGAAAACATTGCTGTGGCCGAAAGTGTAGCATAAAAACCCAGGCTTGTCCATTCCACGCTCTCGCAGAAATTGGGCATATCGCAAGCCGGCCTGCACCGTATTTCGCATAAAGATCTCTCGGCACGCGTGCTTACAAAGTCCAGCTGACACAGGAATTGAAGCCGGCAAGCCGCGCGCAACGTCGTACGTTCGTTGATTGTTCCCCTGCGCGCATAATTTCTCGACGCGGAGACTTTAATTGGCCGCCCGGGTCGCGCGGACTATTTTCTTCGGGGCTTGAAGGATCAAGTCTACGCCAATGCTTCGCGAACGATTCAACAGCTCAAGGACAGTATCAAAAGTGTCGTTCGCGAAATCGAGCCGGAAATTATGCGAGAACGTGATGCGAGATTTCCTCGAAGAAGTGAGCAATTGTAAAAGAAAATCGGGGCGGCCATCTATCGGATATCCAGGTTCCTCTCTTAATTGTACAGCCTGTATTTTGCATCGGAATGAAATATCGCTTTTTCAAAAAAAAAAAAATTTATTTTTCTAATCATTTGAAATGAAACCTCTTAATGGAAACCCCTGTGTTACATCAATGTGTTACATCAATGTTACATTTCCTCGCTGAACGATACAAATGTACAATGTAACGTGTACGTAACGTTGTACGTAAAAATTACATCGTTGAGCGGGAAACTATAACAACGTTGTGCGATGTTATTGTCGGTCGGTGTTTACCGGACTGTCAGACGCACTCGGCGCGATTCGTACCGAGTTCGATCCTTCGATGTAACTGTGGCTTCTCGCCGAGAGAAGAGGAGGATGAGGAGGGGGGGGGGGAGCTTGCGCTCGCGCAATTCGCAATTTCGCGCGCGTTTCGCGTCACGCTTCTCGGGAAGAGCGTTCCTCTCCCGAATATTTCGATAAGCTTTCTGTGATTGACCCGGCGTTTACCTCCTTCTGACATATTCAACGAGCGCCGGCGACGAATTGCAAAATACGGCGATAATGGACGATCCGGACTTTGTTTGGCAACGGATCGAAATTGCATATTTCGTTTCGACTCCACTGACCCGTCGTCACACGTCGTCCAAAGCTCGCTTTTGTTTCTAACATTCTGCACGCTCTCGCGTGCTCAAGCAAATGTATTTATACGGTAGTATATTCTCATATATATATTCATCGGGGATTAGTTGTTTATAGCAACTAACTTGCCTAGCAACTAGCTTAGCCCGACGGTGATCACATGTGGCATCCCGAGATTACGGCTCGTGCCGACGCGTAAGCGACGAGAGCAAATTTAGCTAATCCATTCGTTGGGATCCAATATCGGACTCCTAAGAGCTGTAATCAGCGGTGGTATCGTCGCTCGTTTATCTTTCTGTTATCTGCGCTATAAAAATTTATCTCCTACTGCACCTCTTCCTGGAGAAGATGGACCAACTAATAGTCATTTCCGGTGTCAACCATGTATTTCTTTGTTGCTCTGACAAAAAGTAGTAGCAATGATCAAATAATGTTATTATAAACAGTAATAGTAGTATTTGCTACAAAAACTATGCCTCTCCGAGTATGCAATTTTTTCACCACGCAAAGATTAAACATTTTTCTCTCAGCGTAATTATCGATATATATCGGCTAAGCCGGTAAAAAACAGTGCATGTTTTACGGATATTTGTGTACTAATTGTGATATTTACGGAATTTTGTGTACTAATTCGACAATATTTTTATTACATTATGCTTTCTACATTTCTCGGGATAAATCAGATCTCAAAACGAGTGAAAAATCATTCGAAGCGATGGTGAAGATATCGTCAATCGGAATGACAAAAAGGAATTCAGTCTTCGTTTAATTCAGTCCTAGAGTAGATTCTTCATCTGTATGAGTGAACGTTTTCATCGATTAAAGTCTGTTCCTATAACGATAGAACATGCAGACTGACATGATAGTTTCAACACACGAAGTTACATCACAGTTACGTCACTGTTACATTTTAGAACTTCCTTTAAGAAATGCTCTTCTAGAGAACTATTATGCTCTTTAAAAGGGTGTAACTTCGTACCAACGTGTAACAATGTCGCACACAAAAACGAAACATTCGTTTGTTCATGCGTTTGTGGGCCAATTTGACTCCTATGAGTCCACTTACGGATTAATCTTAAATGAAAATATAATATATTCGACGCTTTAAAGTGGAGAATTTATTCAGTATAAATAAAAAGACCCTCGAATTCAAGACTTGACTATCATTCTATAGTTTGAATAGAATTTCACTCAAAAATGTTTTTTACACCTGTCGAAAAGTAAATTTATCCAAAGTTCAACGAAGAAGCCGTACGACACTAAGCCGTGCTGTGCATAATTCTAGGTGTTGCTTAACGCGACATAGCCGGAAGGAGCAGATCTCAACGTACACACGTGTGAAAGTGTCCGTCTCACGAATTCTGATGCAAGAAGCACGATAAAGTGTGCGCGATGCGTGACGAGCTCGCTCATCTGTTTGATCTCGTTTACGGGGCTTAACAAACGCGGCAGTTGCAAAATCCGTCGTGCAGCGGCGAACTTCGGACCGGTTTCCATCGTGACTGGTTGACCGATTATTCTGGCGAATTTCTCGTTATCCGTTAACCGGTTGGTTATCGTCGGTTAATCGATCTCCGGGAAAGGAAATGCGTGAGATGGTGTCTTCGACTTTCATCCGTCGTCATTTTCGTGCGACGATTATTTCAATATCTCTTGGCCAAAATTCTTTTTAACTTCACGTTGATATAAATGCAGTTTTATAATGTTAAATCTACCAATAGTCAAATAATCTTAAATTGTTATCATTTATTATTCATTTATCATTCATCCGTAAATTCGATGTGAAAATAAACGTAATCTTGCAATAAAAGAATTTTCTTGCCAAAGCTTCAAAAGAGGTTTTAAGAGTTTCTGAAAGTTCTAAAAAAAAACTAAAGTAATCATAATACTCACTTACGTTACACACAAATTATCACAAAGAAATCATTTCACTTCTGGCATCAAATTGTACACCGACCGCACGCTATACGTCTAACTGACCTTGCGTTAAATTCGGATGGCTCCCAAACACGTATTAATCGGCTTATCAGATTCACATCATGTCTAACAGGTAGAGACTCCCTAACGATTTTTCGAAAGTGGGAAGAACCCTTAGATCACGCACTTCTCTTTGCTCTATAGCTCTTCAAACACAACTCACTACGGTTCTATATGACCCGTAAAACGGTTGAAGGGTTTGAGACATTTTCCACATATAAAAAATTCCTATTATGACTTCTTCTTAAGATAAGGTTTTAGCTGAAAACTTGGTTTTTCAAGCCACTGTGCGTTCCTCGATTCGCCTCGATTTTCGCTTCGAGAAGATGGTGGCGCTCAATCGTTGACGGAGAACGCGGTCTCCACGCCCGTAAAGACTTTCGCTGTGCCGAATTAATAATCACTCAGCTGAATATGTCTAACCGAGCCGTTGGCGTCTGCGATTTTCATCGACGGCGGTCATTAGCGCGGTCCGGAATTTACATATCGGAGCATTAGCCACCCTACGTGCGTGCACGGGTAACTGCGTTCTCTCCGTGCTGTTTAATTAAAAGCTAATTAGCTTAAGAAACTGTCGCGCTTTGTCCCCCGCCTCGACCTCTCGCCCCGTAGCGCGAAAAGTATTTCATGATTCGCATATGCCACGATGTCCCTGGCTAATTCTATCCCCGTTAGATAAGCTTGATGAAATTGCAGATGGGTCTTTAAAATAGCGCAGTACACACAACGCGCGATACGTGGCGCGAAAAATCGACAACACGCCGCATTGACGTCGGAAAACATATTTTGCTCGCGGTGTTTATTTTAGGAGATGGCAGACACATCCAATTTCGAGAGTCGATCGTTTCACGTCATATGCACTAAGAGGAAATTAATGATTAATTACCTCACTAAAATTAGCTAGCCATTTTCGGCGTCAATCGCCGACATTTATTCGATGTTTTAGTGAATTAAAGGTAACTCAAAATGTGGTAACAATATGCATATAGAATATTTTGCCATTATAATCGTATGGAGATTTACCAATTTTAAATACCGTAATAAAACCTATATTACAAAAATCTTTCTCTAAAATGCAGTGATTTCGCTATATGATCGCTACGTTGACCGGGAATTCTGTTCCCATCGAATACCCGTTTCATTTATCGGCATAATTCTATTTGAAAATCCGTTTTGTCGATATTAACAGTCGTTCAATATTTACGGAAAGAGACTAGAATGAATCTGATGTAGTCGCAAATATGTTTTTTTTTTTTTTAACCAGGATACACGCCCACGAATACGTAACACGATGTTTTGTTGCCTCGTAATGGGAATTAATTG
Source organism: Dinoponera quadriceps (assembly GCF_001313825.1). NCBI lineage: Eukaryota > Metazoa > Arthropoda > Insecta > Hymenoptera > Formicidae > Dinoponera > Dinoponera quadriceps. The sequence continues at coordinate 1,450,015 of NW_014554985.1, read as the reverse complement.
ATAATTGGAGTAAACGAGAGACAGTATATCTCGAGTCGAGATTATGCTAAACTTTTAATTCTACAACACATTAAAAACTAAGATAGTAAAATAGGTTGAATTCTAATAATATAATTTACTCCTACTCTGACCATGATGATACATTAAATTTTCTGCTGTTCCTTTTTATTTTTTAGCGTCTTTGTTGTTTTTAACGTCAAAATGAGTTGTTTCGAATATCCATATGAATTTGATAATGGAAATATTATGAACATTTATAGCTTCAAAGCAGCATTAAAATGAAATCCGTAGAATTAAATTCAAGAATAATGTTTGGAAACGTAGTATCATCAAAGTAGATCTTTATAATTTATAAGTTCACGGAGAAAAATAACTTGCTGGCACAGCATATACGCTGTTGCAACCAAATCTGTCAGGCACTGTGTGGACGTGAAGCGATTTGTTAAGAGTATTAATTCCAGCCATTCGTTGGATTATTTTGTTGAATATACTAATTATTTTTCTGTAAGAACAAATGAATAAATGCAGCAAAACTATTTTGTCCTAACAATAAATTACATATAACATGTCCTAAAGACAAATTCACTCAGCAGAATGTTTCTATCCTGGCAATGAAACTGTTGCCGTTCTAATTACAAATAATTCGCTAATTTGTGCCAACTAAATTTTATCGTTTGTCACGATTATTTTTCTCCGTGTTCAAAAAGTATAGCAGTAAAAGTGAGGAACAACTTGCTGTAGAATTACAAGTTCAAGGGAGAAGTTAACAAGTATGGTATCATCAAAGTTGGATTTTACTAGACTGTACGCTAAGTGGACGCAAACTATCCTATAGAGCGCCGAAATAACGTCGAAATTTCAACTCGGGATGAAAACGACTCCTCGATAAAAAGACGAAAATGTGCCGGGAATGTGCGTGCGCGAGCATGTATTCACGTGTCGGTATATTCACGAGTATCCTCGCTAGTGACACGCAACAAAGTACAACACGGATCAAAGTAACGACGCTTTGATGCCGAGTATTAATATCATCGGTGTGGCGCAAACGCTGCCACTTACGACGGGACGGGATTAAACGGCTCGTTTGTTTGCGGCGCGATGCTCCCCGCGTGTCGAAGATCGCGATGGAATCTGTTTGCGATCGTGCCGGCTCCTTTAGGTCCAAGGTTCCCATAAACTCCGTGCGGTTCAAGGACTCCGCCGGCGCCTTGCGAGGGACAGACAGGGAAAGAAAGTGTGTGTGTGTGTGTGTGAGAGAGAGAGTGAGAGAGACCTGTCGATTTGGCGCATTCGCAGTTTCTCGTCCCGTACGGGATTGCGCGAGGATATCTTTTCTTCTCCGGCGATCGTCGACACTCGCGACGACGCCGGGCACATGCACAGCAGTTTGCCTCCCGGATGCCCGAGGTGATCGCCGAGGAATCCCGGAACAACCGCCTGCAACTCGTTCTTCCATTTCCCCCCTCGTATCCGCCCACCGTCGATCGCACCACGAGAAATTGATTGAAACTCTTGCTTCTTTCCTTTCGCTCGGCCACAATCTCGCGCGCTATGCCTGCATATCTGTGTACACGGAGGAGAATAATTTCGAAAGATAGAGAAAGACTGCAAATTTCACTCTGTCGTGAAACACAATGTTTCTCAAATATTGTCCAATATTTTTGGCAAGGTTGAGTAAGTCAATTTTTACATTCAATTGAGTTAAAAGTTCCCAAAACCAAAGCTAACTTAATTAGAAATTAAGTTAATGTTAAATTAACTTATTAAAATTAAAGGTTAATTGTGCAAAGCCGTGTACATGTATTTATGCTTTCTTGCATAATTAACTTTTTAATCGTAGATTAAATGTGTGCTAAATAAAGATAGTTTATTATGGGAAAGTACCGACTGCTTTGTGTTCAGGATTCTGTATAAGAAAAGAACACTCAAAGTAGCGCTCAAAGAACAAAAAGAATTCTGCTGGCATTATTTTTTATTTTCCTTATTTTATATTGCATAGCTCGGGGGGGGGGGGCAATAATATTAATCATGAATTATCTTAACTTATAGGAAAATATTAATAAATTAAAAAGTTAATGTATTTTGTATTAATTAGTTTATGTTAAAATTTAACTTATGTAAAATTAACTAAGTTAAGTTAGAAGTTATTAACTTTTTAGCTTAACCATTAACTGAGTAATCAGTTATTATCCGACTCTGATTTTAGGAATTGATTTTAGAAGTCATTTCATGAAGAAAACTTCATAACATGACGTAGTTTTTCTTCATAAAGTCAACTTCTAAAATATTGAACAGTACTTAGGAACACCCTGTATATTTATTTATTTGATTGAGAACGATATTGAAATTTCCTGTCTCTAAATTATTTTTCTCTGTATATATACATGTATGTGTCTGTGAGATGCCGTCTACGCAAGTCAGCTTCCACTTTGTCGTTCGTTATTCGCCGCGTCATCCGATTGAATCGAATGATTTTCAAAGTCGACATCGAAGTGAATGTTACCTTTCATTGCCTTTTCATTTTAATACCTCGGCTGATGGTTTTGTTATCAATGCTTCAACGATTTTATATCACTTTTATATTACTTTCCTCAGGAGCTGCTTGCATAAGAGATCGCTTTGATGATAATCAAGAATTGTACATATTTCTTCGTTGCATATATGACTATATGACTTCTTTTCTTATGTTACATTCATACGTTAATATCCTTAAGAGACTTATCCTTCGTATGGTTTCTACCACATCGTTATATATAATATATGTACATATGTGCTTGGTTGTTATATGCGTGTGTATGTACAGGATGTTTCATATTAAATGACCGACGAAATTATTTGCAAAATCCCCAAAGAAATAAGACCAGAAAATTCCTTAAGTTTCATCTTTTGGATGTGTTTTATATATTTGAATGACTTTGAATGTCTATAGTTATTGAATTCGTCACGATATATACTGCAATTGCGCATATTCAGAGATATATAGTTCCATTGGGAAAAACTTAATGACCTTGAATGAAATATCCCTTTGATGCATCCATATAGAGAAAAATAAATATATCCATAAAAGAGATGCAACCTTTAAGACGCTTTAATATTTCCGATTATAGAAATGTTTTTATTTCTGTCTCGTCAATATTTTTGGTGATATTCGCTGTCACGCGTTCCACCCCCTATACGTTACATAGCTGCCTCGATGATACACTTCTCGAGAACTCGAGAAATATTTGTCGATAAACAAAAGAGCGTTCTGCGTGAACGAAATTATAGATTAGATTAAATAAACATGTTAGTGTCAGCTGAGATGCAATCGTACGCGTCATGTGAGATTCGACGACTTCTGATCAAATGAGAAACGATAAATGTGCGAAGAATGTCGAGAAGAAAAGACTCAAAAATTTACTTATGAAATGTAAAATTTATTTCACAAAAAAATGTACATTTCGTTGTCACAGTTAAATTTTTGTTTCTAACCAGTATCGAAGAAAATGTCACGAGAAACAATTACTTCCCAAAATTTCAATTTCTTTTTCTCAGTGTACCGCCAACTGCACGCGACCCATAAAGCCAGGGAACGTACACACGGAATTACCGTCGATTTTCGAGTTCCATTAGGCACGCTATTAGGGGCAAATCATTACCACCAGCAATGTATAGGCTTAGTTATCTCATTTAACCGCGATTAACGGGTGCCGTGCGTTTCAAATGAGCTTCGAACGGTCACGGTTGATTTGTAATGCCGGGACGCAGACTCGCGCGGAGAAAGGAAGCGGATGAACGGTTGCGTACAGCTGCGATCCGCGCACGCGTATTTAAATACTAAGTACACTGCAAATCCAAGTGTGTAACTTTTACACTAAACTTTTTACCCAAAAAGAAAAGACATTAAGAATTTTTTTACAGTCTAATATACATCTCCCCATAATTACATATAAAACTCACGTCTATGAAGACTTAAATGTATAAAATTGTTTTATGTGTGTACCTCTTATATTAATTCACGCTAATTGAAAGTACACATTCTTTCACTTTTACACCTTTGTACTATACACCTTTGTACTATATATCATATTATATACGGTAAAATATATTAAATTGCACGTTTAAATGTGTAAATTACTTTTTTGCGCGGTAAAGTGTGTAATTTTTACATGGAAAATCAAATCGCACGCATAAATGTGTAATCTTATATCGATACGTGCGTATTTACTATATATTTAGATTTTCAGTGTAATTTTGCATAAGAACATAAGAACTCCTCATATTCGTTCACCGTTATTCCCCGTAGGGCTCGTTATCTCTCCAAAGGAGACCAACATACACACGCAACGTCATTATTGACCGATTTATTTCTCATCTTATCGCCCGATTTAATCTTACTGATGGTTGACGATTGCAAACTTATCGTGGCTGTGTTTGACACAGATAACGCTCGGATTTGCACATTGCTAAAGGTGGACTAATACTTGGCGCGGAGTTTAATGTCTGCGTTCGCATTCACCGTTGATCGTTAGTATGTCATTGACGTAATCGATTCTCTCTTCGCCAAGACACGTCGGCTATACGGAGAGAATAAAAGACATAGCTTCTTCCACATGCATTCTTTATAACTAAGAAAGAGATTTCTCTCTCCCTCTCTCCGTGTACTGAATATATTACAACAATTTTATCATATATATCGAATTTTTTATAAGTTAAATTAAAATATACGTAATACGTTAAACCTACCTACTGGTATTGGAATTTCATTAACGTTATATAAACACGTCCGCTCACTCGCGTATAAAGTGTACGCGCGATAGCAAGAATCGGCGGCTCGTCGACTCGGCTCGGCGGGAGGCAACCGCGGCAGATAATTTCTCGCGACTTGTGCCACCCGGTATACGCGATAACAAAATATATAAAGTACGCCGAGTGTGTCTTTTCGCGGGCAGACGTGGAAATCCGTGCTGGCGACATTCCCCACGGCCTCCGGGAGAGCCGTGCCTCCGCGGACGCACCAATCGTGGCGATCCTTTCACTATCGGAATTCGAAGCTCGTGCTAAAAAGGCTGATTACCTGTATCCTATTCCCTTTCGAGTGGCTGCAACGGTCGAGGGCCGCCCGCGAGATCGACCGACCGACCACGTCTCCCTCGTCGAAGGCCTACCTGTTCCCCTCGTCGCGGAAGATCGGGCGGAACGGAGTGGAAGAAATCGAGTGATCTTTTTTACGCAAGAATCGACACTGCGAACTTTCCTTCACGCGCGAATTTCGTTTTCGCGCGCCGTCACGAAAGCAGCAGGCGGCAGGTGGTGAACTTAGCCGCGAATAACCGTCGCAGTTCGTGAGAGATCGAGACGCTGCTATCATCGGGTTGATAAGGAGCGGCAACATGTTAACGTGTTACATTACCGCGCTGCAATACGAGTGGATCGAGAGTCGCAGGCGACTGCATTTCGCCGCGTCGCACTCGCAGTTCAAGTGGGTATCGCGATCGCTTTGTAATTCGAAGGGCGTGGGTGACGGCACAAGGGAAGAAGAGGAGCGATCACACGTGGATACGTTCGTTTTCTGTTGCAGGAACAACGTCAACGTCGAGGGCGCGACTCACAAGCAAGTGGTGGACCTCATCAAGTCGGGCGGCGACGTCCTCACCTTGACCGTCATCTCCGTGACGCCGCAGGAGGCGGAAAGGTTGGAGCCCTGCGATGACATGAGGTGAGAACGACCGTGTCCGATGAATAAATACGAGAAGTTAGATCGTCGGAGGTTCCGCGCTCAGAGAAAGAATTAGCCGTGGAAGGTGAAATCTGGCCGTGTTATCTGAAAATGTGCGTTTTTGAAACACGGATGGAGCCAATATCGTCGCAGACGCCGCTAAATTCCTCAGCTGTTCGAACATAGGCGCTACAGCGGGGAATACGAACCAAGTCGCGTTCAATTCTGTACTCACATTCCCGGCTAGAAACGTATCGCTTTCTTTTCTCAAGCAGAAGCTCTGAGCTGCCGATGTGTGCCGATTCTGCTTGAAATCTAGCCATTTACTCGACGCTCCGTGTCGAATTTTTTTACGCGACTTTCAATTCCATACATAATACGTTAAATTCTCGGTGCGTCACATTTACGACATTTTGTTGCGTATTATCCATTCGACATTTTTCTGCATACTCAGTAAAAACATTTCTACAATCAGGCAAGTGAGTCGTCACCCAAAAATGGTGGCGACGAGACCTCTGCGAAAACTCACTTGTCACCCAGATACGCGTTACTGAACTTTGACATCTGAGTTTATCAAGCATAATTGTAACGTCAGTCATTGAAACCTTCAAAGAAGCCCGCTTGATCTCGCGTCCTGCGCATTTCTCGATTTTAACTGCGGTGCGTTTTATCGATAAGATCGTCGATGCTCGAGAGAGCGAAAAGTTCGATAACCGCTGATAATCGCGCCGGTGATCCCTTATCTCTAATGAATCACTCGGGATTGAGCATATGGCACTAATTGCGCCGCATCTTGGCCAGCTATGCTTCAGTGGACTACAGCGAGAAGCGGTCCCTGCCCATCAGCGTGCCGGATTATCACGTCCGCGAGAGGAAACACGAGCGTTACGTCGTCTTCAACGTCCACATGGCCGGCAGGCACTTGTGTTCGCGCCGGTACCGGGAATTCGCGGCGCTGCATATGGCGCTGAAGAAGGAGTTCATAGGCTTCAATTTCCCGAAGCTACCGGGGAAATGGCCGTTCCAGTAATGTTCCTTTAATTACTTATACACACACACACACACACACGAATATGAATAAACTTGTGCGGTCGCCTCGCGAGCGAATCTGCTCGATATCCGCACTGAGAAAGAGATTCCTTCAAATTTAGTCACAGTTTTATCGCATCCAGACGAATTTCACCATTGGCAGGCTCCAAAGAAACTAATGTTTCGATTAATAAAAGATACCGTAGTCTGCATTTACATGATTAACATAAAATCTGTTTAATCATTCTCGATACTGTAATTATCAGTGCTACGTATGTGTGTTTTATAATATAATTGTGATATATAATTATTCACGCGATATCTAACCAACGGTTATGACGTGGGAAATAATTCAATCGATTTTACAGCGTTTATCGACGTAGACTTTACGTGTTGCCAGACCTGGTTTTAAGTTACCGTGTAAACATAGTCCGTAATACCGCCGGGTCTCATTAAGTTTCATACAGAAAATCATTAATTGCATTTGGAAGGTCAGCAGTGTGGATTACAGAGAGCCGACGAAACGCGATAAAAGACACACGTTCGAATTGTATTTTCTCGTATTTTAATCCGAGCCTTCAAGCTTTCGTAGGATCAACGGAAAGCAACGCGGCGATCAACGTGTTAATCTGTTCGCTCGCGTTTCAGACTGAGCGAGCAACAGCTGGATGCGAGGAGACGCGGCCTGGAGCAATACCTGGAGAAGGTCTGCGCGGTGCGCGTGATAGCGGAGAGCGACGCTATGCAGGAATTCCTGACGGACAGACTGGAAGAGGACGGGGATCAAGGACCGGCGGTGGATCTCAAGGTCCTCCTGCCGGACCGCGAGGTCGTTACCGTCACGGTCCTCAAGGCGGCGTCGGTGAAGGACGTCTACGACGCGGTCTGCTGCCGGGTCGGCTTGGACTCGGAGACGGCCAAGTACTTCTATCTCTTCGAAATCGTGGAGTACAATTTCGGTACGCGCTCTAATCACCGCTCTGATCATCAGAGAGCGTTTCCGAAGTGCAGTGGGAAGAAAGGCACTCTTTTTGGACAACAATCAATCCGCCGATCTAATGTTTAACTCATTTCAATGATTCCCTTTTTTTTTTTATTTCCTTCTTCTATATATTTATTTTTTATTTCGTCATAGATTTTCTTTCGACGTAGACTTGCAAATTTTTTCAAGCAGTGCCGGGCTTTAAAACGGCGGATATGGCAATGTGCTTTGGCGATATTTTCCACAACTATAGGTTGCAGGAAAATTTACAATAATTTATAAATATTAATCAATAAAAAAGGAATTGTTGAAGTCGATTAAGTATTAGACCGGCAGCTGATTCTTGTCGAAAATGAGCGCTTCTCTTGCCACTGTGCGACGTGCGATCGATTATTAATAAGCGCATCTCAGTAACGTATTAAACACCGTCGATGCGTTTCAGAGCGGAAGTTACAGCCGCACGAGCACCCGCATACTCTGTACATTCAGAATTACTCGACCGCCAGCGCGACCTGCTTGGCGATACGGAGGTGGCTCTTCAATGTAAATAGGCCTCTGAGTGAGCAGGCGTTAACTTGGATATTCTGGCAGACGGTCGACGAAGTTAATAGAGGTCACATTACGGCGGGTGAGAGATTGTACCAGTTGAAGGCTCTTCAGGACGCTTCTAGGAAGCACGAGGTATGTTCAGAGATTGGAGATCTCGGAAACGATTCAACGCATCTTTTTGGCTCCGTTATTGTACATATAACAATTTGTATTATCTTCACTTAAGTATAAATTATTAACTTAAAGCTCTCTTGGTCCCTCGCTGCAACGGTCTTGTTCGTTGACGTCAGAAGCGAGAAAAATCATGCCTAAAATTTTCGCGAAATACGTGGAAGTGAAAGGATATGGCTAAAATGACGCTTGTGATCTCAATTGAGCATATTTGTAAAATATTCCGAAACCTTTCCTTTTTTGCTCGAACGATCAATAAATAACCGTAAAATTAACGTGACATGCGACCTTCCTTTTTAGCCAATCTTTTCTCATGATTTTGTTACATTAATTTTACGGCTATTTATTGATTATTAAAATAGAAAGAACATTTTGGGGATATTTTATAAATATGTTTAACGGACCACAAGTATCGTTTTTTTTTTTGTGGACATATTCTCTTATTTCAACGTATTCCGTGGGAATTTTGGACATAAGTTTCCTCGTTTCTGTCATTAATCGAAACGGCTGCGACGAAGAAACAAGAGTCTTAAAGCTTATGATATTAAATCTAAAAAATAAAAAGGGTTAAGGAATTAAATTGCTTTTAGTGGTGCGTAAAAATTCATCACAGTGTAGACCGCAAACCAACTATTTGGAAACATATATTATTCCTTTAAAAGAAATCGAAGAATAATATATGTTTCCAATAAATTTGCAGCTTATACTTATCATTAATCAACAATAGATTTGTGGTCTACAGTGATTAATTTTTGCGCCTTACTATCAGTGATTTAAGTCTTATCAAACCTTTTTATTTGTCACTTATTTTTATTTTACATGTGTACACAGGCCGATACAATAATAACTTTAACACATAAATTTACACCATTCCAAAGCTTCCTATCGAAAATACATTACACACTCCAAAAAGATATAACTATGCGTGTCCCAAATGCGTTTTTCCTATTGTGCTACCTGTATACGATAAGATTTAAAACGGTTTCAACACTTTTTTTACGCAGTTTAGAACGCAACGAATGATCCGATGAGAGATGGTCATTTCTCGAGGACGGGTTCTCTTATTGGGCCATCGTTTACGTTGCGAAATGCATAAAAAAAGAAATGTTCAACCATTCGGGCGTTCAAACCTGGTTTGAAACTTACCGTACATCTTCTTTCTCCTTTCTCTCTCACCGGTCTGCATAAAACCTGTATGTGCAGTATTTAAAGTTGGCGAGGGAGCTCAGCGGATACGGCGACATTGTATTCCCGCATTGCACGTGCGACTCGCGAAAAGAGGGCCATGTGGTGGCGGCGGTAGGCATGTCGGCGTTCAAACTGCACGCCGCGAAGGAGGACGGCACGTTGGAGTCGCAGGTAGTGGAGTTCCAATGGAACACCATCACCCGGTGGGAAGTGGACGAGGATGGGATGGCATTCTGTTTCCAATACACGCGCCAAGAAAATCGTCCGCCGCGTTGGCTCAAAGTCTTCACTCCTTACGTAAGTACGACATCTGTAGCGCAGTAGCTGCGCTTCCTGGCTTTGCACTGACGCACGTATTTAGATCCCTTTGAGGTAGTTGGTCCGTGACGATACTGTTAAAAAGATGGTTGACACAACATAAAGAAGCCCGACAAATTCCTACTAAATATACACAGAGAGAAAAAGGTTTCTTTAGATTTAGTATTGCTATTTATTTGACCAAAATCTGTCTCATAGAAACAACATATAGGAAATATTATTTGTTTGAGTACAAATTTTACCGTCTCATTCAGAGAAAATTCGATTATTTAACAGAAAGAACGCTATTATTGGAAATAATATCTTTTAACCAAAGAAAAGATTATTTGGTTACGATAAATATATAAAGCGAAGCAAATAATTTCTTTGTAAGAAAATTATCTTCCGTTTCAAATCAACTTTTTTTATTTAAGATAAAGACTATTCGTTGAAAAGTCTACGATCGTACTTATTAATTAAAACATTAGTTTCTTCGGAGCATGCCGATGATGAAGTTCGTTTGGATGCGATAAAATTGATTAAATTTGAAGAAATCCTTTTTCTCAGTGTACGTTAGTATTGTTTCGTTTACACGGGAAAATAATTCCGCTGGTGTAACTGAATTTTTCACTGCCTGGGGAACAGGCGAGAACTCAGTTGTACATAGATCTTGGATTTTAGTGGAATATAATTAGCCCATCACCTTAATTTATATCTGATGGTATGCTTGCAGTATACGTTCCTCTCGGATTGCTTCGATCGAATAGCCGAAGAAGCGAAATGGGACGATCCTGGGGAATGACGTAATGTGCGACGCTAAGTGACATCCGGTGTGCGACGTTGTTGAGGATGTTGTTCCGAACGAATATCCCCGCATTCGTCTCCTTAGTCGAAATTTTTTACTAGGTTTAGTCTTTAGACCGACACAAACACACACACACACACACACACACACGAACGCGCGCGCGCGCGCAACACGACATGAGAGAGTCAGCGTAGTAATACTTTTAGCATATCAGATTTTCTATCTGTGTTGGCTTTGCGGAACGTTCCCTTGAGAACACGTTAGCAACGTTACACCGGTAGCGAGCGAGTTTGAAAACATATTGCCGTCGGAGCTTAGTGAGGCGGCCGGAAGAACAAACGACAGTGTGAAAAAGACGAAAGGTGTATCGATGAACGTGACATGAATGTGCCCGCGAAATGCGAATTAGCGATTCGAAAGAGAGGGAGAGAGAAGATGTGATGTAAATTTAGACAGAATTTATCATATGCCATGCTCGTCCATGACCTGCTGAGATCTGGTGTGGCTTGGTGTTTGACCGAGCGTATAAAGAAATAAATTTCATCTTTATGCATGAGAGAGAAAGAGAGGGTAGAGAGGGAGGGAAGGAGGGAGGAAGAGAGAATACAGTTTTGACACTGCTTCATTTCGTCGACGAAACGCACGCCACTTCTCCGTTTCTCGACGAGGCACGAAAATCGCGAGCGCATGCGGCTCGAAGAGACACAAGAGAATTAAATAAGTGTGTAGGTATACGCGGGCTATTATTATTATTATTATTATTATCATTATCATTATTATCATTATTAACATTATTATTATTATGGTGATACGGTCGTCCGTCTATAGAAACCACCTATCCTTTGGCCTATAAGTTCTACATAGCGTATAATTCCGTCATCAGAGCGAAAGAATCGATAGAATTGTTACGTAAAACGTTCCTCCTCGTTCGCCTAATAGACCTTAAATTTTCCTGCGTTTCGCATCCGCATGAGGTGGTATACTGATCAAGCGAGGTAAATCGCGAGGCGATTTGCGATGCGCCCCCTATGAACTCTTTAATACGTAATATTTTACGAACGTAGGCGCGAGTTTATCGATTCATTACGCAGGGTACTTTGATGCGAGAGAGATCTCGCCATTGCGTGTTTATGAGGGAGTCTGCGTGTGCGCGGAACTTCGAAGGGTACTCAATAGCAACGGCGCGTTCGATTTGTCGCTTCGCGGTAAGCGCCATTTGTGTGCCTTGGAATTCAACTCTTTGAAATGGAATCGGTGTTTATTGTCACTGAAAATTAGCAGAGTCACTTATAAGTGTAGCATTACAATCGGTAGGATTTCGCTGGAAGGATTTAGTTAATAATACGTGAAGAAGACACAGGTTGAGAATTTATATGAAAAGAAGAAGAAAGATATAATATTCTCTCCGTGTACAATGTATAATGTTACGTCAGAATTCTCCGTTAATACTTCAAAGTGAAATTTGCAGGATTAATATACAAGGAGAAGGAAGATTAATTCAATTAATATAACAGACGAACTAAACTCATTTTGGTCGGAGGGAACGGAATTTCTTCGAATCGAATTTGATTCACAAGAACTAGAAATTCTCTTTTCTTCAAATTAAAATGTATTTGGTTTGTTTACTGTCACGTTAATTCAATCAATTCAATCTTTCTCCGTATAACTAGTGAAATCGTATTTTATTTACGGAAGGAACCAATTGAGGATGTTTTTCTGGAAATCAATGATTATTTTTTGATATCGACGAAATATGTTTTATTAATTTAAAAAAGTTGTAAAAGATGAAGTGAGTTTAATGAGAATTCGATGAAACTTGCACTTTGTATATATTGAAATATTATTTAACTGTTCGTGCAATTAGAAAAAGATTAACCAGAGAGCTGAAATATTTGCTAAGTTTGATACATTTTATACGTATTCCTTGAGATTAGCATACTATTTTTCATCTCTATCTTTAATATCTTTTAAACCAAAAAACAGGCTTTTGATGAAACTATTATGATATTAAAAACTAATATACGACATTATACACCAATTTCAGAATTATTGACCATTTTGTTTTGAAAATATAGCAGTGTAAAGTTCATAATTTCTAATAATACTTCAAATATATATACATATGCACATATTTCAACATTTATATACCATTTCTACAATCTGTGCGTTTCTATTCAATCAACCGATGCATTAGCAGAGTATTAGAGATAAAAATAAAAAAAGTAATATTTTCTTATTTGTAATATTTTGTATATATATTTATCTCGATTTCATCTCAAATTAACGTTTATTATTTAGATAATGAGATAAATATACAGGAGTATAATTTCATTCGACAAATATTAAATTTATGAGTGGGCCCTCTTGATACGTCACTGAAAACACAACAATAAACCTTACAGCCTCCTTCGGAAATATTATCGCCGATTCACTTGGAGAGAAAAAGTTTTCGAAACGGATTGAGCAAAAAGGATTTGCGAGTCCTCGCGACAAATTAGATACATATCATAGCCGGCCCGTCTCGGCCCCACCAATATAAACCTCAATATAAACACGAGCGTGCGAATTGCTTTCCACTGAAACTACCCTGTGTAACGAATACTTATTGAAACACACACGCGCGGCTGCTTCCGTGTGCGCCGCCTCCGTGTGTGTCGACATCAGTGCTCTACACATCCCCTGTGCATTTCGTCGGCGCGTCTAGAATACTCTATTGTTGATGAAAATAGACAAGTGGAAATTGTAAATATATATATCACGATATTACGAAGGCGTACTTTTCAAGACGACGAAACCTAGTCATTCTTTTTTCGTGGAGGTGAAAGGCCGAACGATTTCAGCCGAATTAACGATCACCGGATATCGCCCCACTCCCACCGCGCAGGAGCGGCGATATTCACTAATTATTATTACGCGAGCTTGGCGCGTATAAATCACGAGTGTTTGTGCAGAGGATTGTGTGTGCAGCTGAAGAGCAGCCGCGCTGGATAAACCGTCTTCGGATCCGCTGTGTCTCGGTTTCGAGAGAAACTTCTTCATCGGGCTACTCCCCGTCACGATAAATTTATAAGAATATATATATATATATATATACATATATATGTATATATATGAATATATATATATATATACATACATACATACATACATATATATACACCCTCTGTGCGCGATACGTAGCGAAAGCGTGCGGCATTAGAATGCTCACACCATCCGTATAAATATATACATACACGCATACATACTTATATAGCGCGCGAACTGTGTACAGAAGAGTTTAACAGAGGAAGAAAGAGAGACATAGAGAGAGAGGGAGAGAGAGGGTGGGAGGGATCCATAAAGACTCCGAACAATAATGTAGTAAGCCTGCGTGTACGGCAGAGCGTTAATAGTTTTTCCTCTGTTACTTGAAGGAAATAATACTCATTAATCACGTTTAACGGAGATATAACGGCAGCAAGTAAGAAACATACGAGATAAGCGTTAGCGCAACACTATCATCGGCGGATCCCCCGCGGATCACGCGATCTGGATTCGGCGGGCTCAGCGAGCGAGAAGCGAATATTCGGAGCGAATTCTCTCTTCGTCGACGAGTTTCGGTTTCTCTGTGTTTACGTTCTTAAACGTTCTGTTCTCTCCGTCGCCGCCGCGAGCGGAGCTCAGCTGAGAATCACTCTCTCGTTCTGAACGATTCGCTTGATTTAGCCGTGAGCAGTCCCGAGTAGTGTTGAGACAAATAGGAGGATAGATTATATAATAATCTCGTTAACGTTTTTAAACTTTATTCAGTGGCGTCTCGTATGGCGACGAGTGGGCGAGTGCGCGTAGCTGTACAAGAAAAATCTAACGATGTGAAATATATATATATATATATTCACACACACAGAGAGAGAGAGAGAGAGAGAGAGAGCATAATTATAATACTGTTATAATGGTAATAGAAGTATAGCATAGTGTAATTATATAAACGAATGCGCGTGCACGCGCGAGTATCTGGATGAATATACGATAAGTTGATATTGTAGAACTATTCGGGAAGAGATCACCGACCGGTGATTCCCCGTTGAAAATTTCCAGATGAATTCCATCCACAGAAATCCGTAGGAACTCGTATGAATCCATGAAACATAAAAGTCCATGTAGGAATCCACATACTCAGGAAAGAAATGATTATATCTTATTTTATAAAATCATTAAAATATTTATAAAATATAAAATTTTATAAAATCATATATAAATGTTGCCCATATTGTGTAGTCACATATATAATCATATATGTCTACACGAAAAAAACCATGCTTTGTCGTTTAATTAAATGTCGATATTATGTGCTGTCAGAAGCACAAGTATGGAGCATTTACTTCGATTGTGTTTGCATATAATTTGTAAACAACGGTATTTTTTCGTTGTGGATATTTATAATTATACATGGTCATATATAGGTAAATTTCATATATGATCTTCTTTTTCCCGTGTAAAGTGTGGAAATTCATACACATGGAATCCACATAGA
The DNA here is from genome assembly GCF_001313825.1 of Dinoponera quadriceps. NCBI lineage: Eukaryota > Metazoa > Arthropoda > Insecta > Hymenoptera > Formicidae > Dinoponera > Dinoponera quadriceps. The sequence goes on along the minus strand of NW_014554985.1, from coordinate 1,434,783 downwards.
ATATAATCCGCTGGGCTTTTGGCGCAAATTCCCGGAGGCAGCCGTAGGATTCTATATGGATTTCCTGTATGGCTCTCCATCTGATTCTTTTTCAACGGGATCTTATTTTCCTTTATTGTAGGGTTAAAAAAAACCCTATATAAATCTAAGGAATAATTGAAGGCTTTCGGCCAGATATCTTCCCGCATAGTTTCACGATACTCGCCCAGATTCGCCGGTCGATGGACGATGTGATACATGCGCGTACACACTATATCCGTACGCCTTACCGTTATAACTAAAGTTACGTGTACAATTTTCGACCTTACGCGTACACAGAATGTCTTAAAATCACCGTAATGTCCTTAATATGATACATGACATATTTGTACGAAAATTTTCGAAAGAATTTCGTTTCATCAAAACAAGCACCTGTGTCACCATCCATGTTGTCATACCTGAGCGCGGGAAATGTCAGCCGTTCGGTTAGTTTTAATCATATATAATCATTAGAAGTCATTGTAGCCTCACTATTTTTCTAATTGAATTTCCACCTTAGAATGTCCCGAAGAATTTGTCATGTTAAGTACGTACAGTGAGTTCTGGGATACCCTGTATATGTAAAGCTGAAAGTCGTGTAGCTCTCGATCTGGGGAATGGTAAGGCATACGCGACGCGGTGTGTACACCAACGTATTTGAACGAATGTGCGAGACAATTGTAAGAGTGGCTTTCCATGATCGTTTCGTCGAGAGAGAGAGGGGGAGAGAGAGAGAGAGAGAGAGAAAAGAGGCCCCCTGTCTGGCGAAGGAGCTGTAAAAAGCTATAAAATGATCTGCGAGCTGTAGTTAGCAATACGCATGTGCGAGACATAAGGTGACGAATAAACGAATCGGATCTTCGGACAGTTTTCCAACATCCCGTTGAACAACGTATAATAACTGAGAAACTCCATATAATCTCTCGAAAATGAATCTTATTATTAGTTAATAATTATACTGTTAGTTCGAAGATCTCATTCCTTTCATTTCGTATTACTGGCGACGGGGGGAGGAGGAAACTCGAGGTTCACGATCCTTCGTGATGTGCTACTTTGTCGATTGGTAATCGAGTAATCGCGGATGATTAATTTGCGAATCGCGAGATACGAGGGAAAAAATATCCGTATCGGAGTGACCGCGCATGTTCGGAGGATGGCAATAATGTTCGCGAGTTAAATTTCGTGTCGTCCGCATAATCGTCGGTACGGTGGATATTTTTTCGAAGGGAGAGAGAGAGGGATGCGCGTTGCAATCGCAGAGGAGATACGTCCACGCCGGGATTCGAGACAATTCTGACGCGAGTTTATTTGGTAGGACCGGAAGTGATACTTCCAGTTTCCATACGGTCCAGTTTCGTGAAAAAAATTTACTTTCTCATTTCGCAGTATTTGAATCGTAACTCGCGCGGCGATCTTTCTAGTTTTAATTATGCGTGTCCGAGGAAGTGTCGTCGTTCGTCCCGAGAGGTTAACGTCTGATGAGACACATTGCAACTTATTTATTTGTGATGGGGTTTGCGCGTATCTATCGTCCGATCGGGAATCCTCGGCAAATTCACGCTTGTGAGGGTGAAAAAAACCAAGAGAAACGAAACAAAATGTGATTTAAGTGATTATTCGTTACTTGATTGATTGATTGATTGATTAACGAGCCAACAAAGTCTGTCAGGCCGAGAGTGTGTATGACGAATTAGATAGTATAATTTAATTATTGTTATTGCAAGACCATATCATTACGGTTAAATCTTTAGGCGTTAATTGAAATATTATGTATAATCGTAGTACGTAATAACGGATGCTCCAATTTATCATATAACATCAGTTCGCGTACTTTTGCTGTAAAACTAGTATTTCGAATTAGCGAAAAGGTATTATTCGATTTCTTTATGAAAGAGTGAGAGAGAAGGAGGGAGGGGGAGGGGGAGGGGGAGAGAGAGAGAGAGAGAGAGAGAAAGCCATCTCTTATTGAAAGGTGGAAAATAAAAATAGAAGAAATGGGAAATCTTGCGTCTTTTCTTTTTTATCTCTTTTTTTATTTTTGGTAGAATATCCTGCGCATATTTTGCGCTATAATCATAACTATGCGTCCGAGCCACATCGATAATATATAGTTCCTGGCTATATTATTAGACGCACTTTAATTTTTTACGATTCATTGACTTCCGAGGACCAGCTTTATAATACAGCTCATCTAACGATCGAATTATGTCAAGGAACCGTTATTTTGTAAAAGTTAAGTTTTGAGTGTGTGTCGATTGAAATTTAGTTTTATTTCTGTTTATTTGTGACTTGAAACTTCAAATTCCTTGCATGCTAGAGCTAGAAAAATAAATTTTTGTGCGAAAAATACTAATATTGTTTGCAAAAATTATAGGTAAAAGAAGTGACTTGACACCTCAGAAGGTTGCAGAGGTAAAAGCGCTGATTGACACCGAAAATGATTCTAATCGAGCAAACATAAAATTAGTAACTTTCCCTCTCCTTTTAATCTGCATTCTATTAAAAAATCAAAGTGCATCTGATGATATGGCCAGAGACTGTACGAGGCCGACACAGAAATGTTCAAAACATAGTCGCTTTGATAAGAGCGTGTCCGGCGAAACTTTCACCTGTAAACGATAGGCAGGAAATTCTAACGGCAGCAAGCAGAGGAAACTTTCCTCTAAGATGCTTTGTAAAGAAAGTCTCAGTCATCGTTCGACTTTAACGATGGAAGGACATATTTCGCCGCATGAATGCCGCATACGCTTCACGATCCGAAAGGACCGAAAATGTCGCGCGAAGCGGCTGCTGAATGCGTGAGAAAATCTAAGACATACGTGAATAAATGAGTATAACTCTACTATTAGAGATAAAAAACGTCGATGATCTGTTAGAGCGCCGCACGGAAGACGACGAAGAACGAGGTTGATCTTACGGATGTTTGCGAACAATCCTTGTCTATTATTGCGTGACGGACAAGCGGCATTACGTCAAAAAAGATAAGTATACCATGTGACCCAATAAGAAAACGTCTACGTGCTCATGATGTGAAATATCGAAGCATAATAATAAGGAACTTCTACTGTCCGAAAAACATGTCGAGAAAAGAATTGCCTAGTCGCAAGAAAATTTGGATCGCGATTGAGACGTCATTTTTCTCGACGAGGTTTCCCTTTTGGGCACGTAGTTCCATCATTGGTACCTGGTATATCCACGCCAATAGAATCGTTCAGTACCGTTAAACATCCGGTAAAGGTGCATATTTAGGGGTGCTTCTCAAAGCACGGATTTGACACTACACATCTTTACAGACAAATGATAAAAATAATAAAAATTTAACGAGGAAGAATTTTATTACCATCTGCCCAAAAATACTTTAGAAGGAAAAACCAATATTTACAGAATATCACAGAATTTTTTGTTTCAGTGAAATAAAATATTGAATATATGATGAAACGATTTTTTTTTATTGAAAATCAAATATTACTTTTTTAAAATAATATTGTTTTTTCTGTCAAACAACATGGTTTACTCGAGGTGAGGAACAACACCTTTATTTAAAGAAAATGATATTTGATAATAAATTATATTGTTTATATTAACCCTTAGCTGACACACGTCAAAATAATAACGTACGTGCTATAGGGGGTATTTTGGATCCCAGCGAGAAAAAATGTGTATAATTGTTTTATTTATCAATATTGGGTCAAGCCTCGACTAATACTAGGTGACGCCACAGAACCAAATTTGGCGCGCAGCTATGAAAAATTTGCGTTCAAAAACACTCTGGGGTACTTTTAACCCCGTGTGTCAGCTAAGGGTTAAACAAACTCAAGTCAAACATATAGCTAAATGAAAAGAAACATTTTTCTCTGAATACGCACAACCAGCCCACTTTATTTGAAATATCCTGTATAACTCGACGATTCGTAATCTTAGCAGCGAGCGTATCAAAACGCATCTCGGCGGTTTTATGCCGATATGTACGTAACAATACAATTATTACGTAACGCGATAAAATGTATTCAGTGACGTAACGCGCGCTCAGGTAAACAAATGCCGAGTCTCCACGCGGATTAACGCGACCACTTCGCCGCAGTGTTTTGTAGACGGGATGAAAACGAGAAACTGTGGTCGACTCAGCCGTTACCTTTCTTCCTTGTTAACTTGCGTGTCATATTCCGGGAAAATTATTCGCGCGTAAGAAGTCGTACAGACGTGCACGGCTTGACAGTTGGCGAAGCGTTTATGCTGTCATAATAACTTGCGGATAAATTGAAAATCATACGCGACGGATTAGAAATAATAATAATAAAAAAAGGGAACTGTCGCCTATTTATAATTTTAACTTCTAAACCACTCTTAGTTCCGATAGAACACTTTTGTGATATTAAACATGAATGTACGGGCATATTGATAATAATAATACATCGTGTATCGTGCACTGAGAGAAAAAATATCTAGAAAATTAAAAAATATTTATCCGATAGATACTGATAAAATATTTATCTATACACATTAATAAAGTGCTAGATTCAAGTAGATAATTATTCCAATACTTCTTAGCACATTTTTACTCGGATTAAGTAAATTATATTACTTGGTTATAGAAAAAAGTGCTACATTCAACTGATATTTGCTTAATTCAAATAAAAATGTGCTAAGGAGTGATTATTTACCTAAATCCAGCACTTTTTTTCTGTACATGTATTAATACACATATTTTTCTACCGAAGTATATTTTTCAAATAAAAAAATATGGAAAAAAATTGTCTTAAAACACAGCATTTTATGAAAGTAATTGATTGTCTCATTTGATCGTGAGAATTTCGATTTAAGTAAATATGTTTTTAGTACCCACTAATAAATATTTTTATTTTTTCGGTACTTCTTCTCTTAGTGCGTATGCATCCAGACGTTTTTCGGCCCTTGTTCAGACTTCTCTGAAAACAAGAAGTAATCAAAAGTAATGAATGTGATTATCGCGCGACAAAGTAAACGAGATGAACTCGGCTCGAAGTCGTGAAACAGTCTAGGCGGGATTGAAATTCACGCTCCGATGTGATCCGGAGCGAAACACGGCCTCGGTACGATAGAGCACATGACATGAAGACGAGGAATAATGAATAACGCGAATGACATTTTTCCACCGAGATTGCAATACTACTATCTCCAGCCAAAGTCCTTCGTTGTAAACTATGTAAGCACAAACAAACATTGAACTGGGTCGTTTATGGTATACATCGGCGAATGTGCGAGATTACCGCACGTTCGTGTGCGAGAACACAAACTGGATATACTTCCACACAATGTATCTTTGTAATCGACGTGTGCAAGCTCGTGTGTACACACACACATACATACGTACGGAGCTGATGTATGCGATACCGATACATAGAAGGTACTCTAAGAAGATATCGCTAAGTGGCTGCCGATATACGGGACGGCAAATCAGTTTAAGACCACCTGCCCCAGAAGGTGGAACACTTTGTGCAGAGTAATCGTTTAACCGCGGTGATCGCGTAGATTTGATCATCCATCCGACGTTGGAGAAAGCTCGGGAAGGGCTTCGCACGACGATTGTCCCGAGGGAGAAATGGATCCGATCCGAAAAAAGAGAAAGAAGCCGCGCGACGAAAAGGTAATCAGTGCGCTTAAACTGGATCGAATCTTGTCGGAGATTAAATTAATAACTCGAGAGCGTGTGAAAATTCTGATATCTTAGTTGATAGTCTCGCTAAACGCGAGGAAACGCCTTCTTTTTCTTTGTGGAATTAGAATATATGTCGTTATATCTTATCTGAATTCGTTGTATATCTTATCTGACGTTCGTCGTTGCATTAATTTCGCAATATGCTTTTTCTTTGCGAGACGAATCGTCTCTTTAAAAACTTATTAATTGTCAATCGAGAAATTTAAAACGAAATGGCTTATAAAAGCCGGCACTAGCAAGCGATAACAAGTGATATCACCTGTACTGAGAGAAGGAATATCTGAGAAATAAAAAATATTTACCCGGAGCGGATACTAATGACATATTTATTTATAACAATAGTTTTTATTTATAACAATAGATATATTTCTTCACTGAGAACAAATTTTTTTTCAAATGAAAAAACCTACATATCTTCTTAAATCTATAGCTTTGCATGAGATTGCAATTGTTTGATCTGTTTAAATAAAAGAATTCAAAAATTTAAGTAAATATTAGTACGCAATGAAAGAAATATTTTTTTCATTTTTTAGGTATTTTTCCTTTCAATGTAGCATTGGCTTTTGTAGATATTTTCTTTTTTAACTTCTTAATTGGACATTTTGGGAATTTTTATTTATTTATTTAATTATTTAATTATTAATTATAGTATATGGGAATTAATTATATACTAAATTACAACATATGATATTATGATAGATTATAATAGCAACAATATATGTTGCGATGGACATAGCGTTGTCGTAAAGAATGTACGGAATATTGGAGGATTAAATTCATTTGGAATATGAAAACGCTCATCTTATCAAAGACATTCGTCAAGATAACAACCGAAGAAAATCGACAATCGGCATAAAGTCACTTTGGATACGCTTCAGCGAGCGTTACTGTTCGGGCCTTCGTTAACCTGAATCCCGGAGGAATCTTAAGAATCTCGTGGCGATTCTTCTAACGGAGCGCTTCAAGTACATCACTGACATCATCGACGGATATTTCACTTTTGTTTAAATATATTGCAGCAACGAGGAAAAATCTCATGTGTCTGATGAGACATCGGGGTTACCCCGAGGAAAATGCATTACAATGAAGAAAGGCTATATTCTCCTACGCCCGTAATTATATGAAGTTGTCGTCAAGAGTGAACCTTTACCGATCGACGATCGGATAACCGTGCAAAGTAATCGCGAGAAAAACCTGAGAAATTTTTTGCATTTGTTTACCAGGTATTACATATGTTTGGACATTGCAATTAAGATTATTCGTATGATTTTCAACATTAAACATAAAAATCCTAGTATACAAGTTTTAAGTTGTACATCACACTTAGTATTCATATATCCGTTTTATAAACACACGAGCCTTTAAAAAGCAGTTACTTTATACTCGAAGCCAAGACAATTTGCAGAAATGAAAATGCATGAAGTCACGTCACAATAGACAAAGGTTGAAAGTACTTCGCCGTTCTGTAACGTTTAAGATAATTGTTTCGTAACAATGTTATCGAGAAGTGTAGTCATATGACTAAGGAAAGGAAGATTTGAATAATTCAAATAAGATATATAACGATGATATATTCTAAAATGCATCGCCCTAAATATATTTTATCAATAAAAGAAATACGATGAGTATAATCCAACTATACTTCTAAAAATCGTGAGGGAGTGAATTTTCTTCCCTTTATTAGTGCAAACTTTCGGTTGAGCTCGTCTCTACTGTGCACTACTACACATATAAAGATTACTTATTCCGATACATGTCTATCAATGCTGTTTCTTCTTTTAAAAAGTGATTTTCACGTTAGATTGTTGTATTTCTTCTTTTGATTTCATATCTGAAATATTACTGTAATAATTTTACGGCTGTATTTTCAAGGCCCTATTAAGCGCCGTTATTTGAAATTTATCTCACGTGAGATGCTCAGATCTTAATTTAAAGTTGAATCCGAGTTTTTCCAGTTGATCAACATTAAATAATGATCAATATAAATATCATTATTAATATATGATATATGTAATATTATATTTGTAACCGCTATTTAACTTGCGAACTCACATCTAATTCTAAATTTAAATCTGAATATCTTAGATTTGCGACACATTTAAAGTATCACCTATTAATATGAATCTAACATAAGCAGAAAATATTTTGTACTTGTGTCAAAATTTTAGTCCTTGTTAAAATTTTTGTATTAAATTTCTAACACATTATGTTTATATTATCTCAACATTTTATATTTCAGTATCGAATAATGCATTAATTTTGTGTTAATTTTTAACCAAAAATTTGTGTTATTTTTCAACATATTCACCTTGTGTTAAATAAAAATAAAAATTTGAATGGATTGTAAGATGTGTTAAATTTAACGCAAAATTTATCGTGATCAATAATTCTGATCTTTATTCTTACAAATACATATGCCAAAATATTATTATTAGTTTTTAATATCGCAGTAGCTTATTAAAATGATTTAAATAGTAGTTTAGAAGATGATGTTAAAAATGGAACACATTGACGTCAATGTGGTACAGAAAAACGCGTGTTAAAATCGTCAAATTTGAAATGCAAATATTCCAATATTTGAACGGTCGATCTTCTTTTAATCACGCACATAGGTAATAGTTCAATCGTTGAGACAGTCCAAATTATAGTAAGTTCCTGAGAAATTCACTTCACGAGACGACTACCTTGACGCGTCAAGCCAGAACTAGCGCTCGTGCGCGGTGACATAATTCTTGCATAAACAGTTACTCGTTACAAATAACGCATCGCTGCACACGACGGAGTTAGCAGAAACGAAATGAACTGCCGATCTATGCGGCATGATTCATTTAATCATTAGATGTCAACGACTAAAGCATCAAGCGTACTTATTATACTTTTTAAAGAGTAAAATTATATTCCACGAGAATGATTCGCGCATTTCGATTGAACGAGATTGATTCGCTGTTATAACATGACCTGTCGTCCTAGTGGTATGTAAAAACTATGTGCACTGTACTACTGCGAATTCAAAGTCAGAAAGTGCAAATTGCCGCAATTATCAACGTAAGACGCGAATTTACCGAGGAGCCAATCGAGCCAATCGAGATATTGCTTTAGGTGTAATCATAATCTCTGGGCCGGTTGAAATCCTACAGCGAGAGAAAAAGCGGTTGGATCGATGAAATCGGCGATTACTCTACTTCGAAAAAAGATTACGTCCACTGGAGTAGCGATACATTGCGTTGACGTAATTACTGACCAAATCGCGACCGTTGAATCAATTAACTTATTATAGCAATTTGCTCAATAAACTAAACATTTAACAAATTTTTGTTCGTTTAAGCGAAGTTCCGTTGATTCTATCATTTTTTTTCCTCAGTATAGTTGCTGCTGCTCACAGTCAAATTTATCGTCGCTTTTATCTTCTTTTAGAAATACTTCAACCTGAAACAATAAACTGTTCGTTCTCCGACTTACGTTTATGACTTATGTTTACGGCAGTTACAACTTGCGTGCGCAAGTTATCACTAGTACTAAAGATAATGATTCAGACGAAAAGACCGGCTCGGATCGATTATGAACGTCTGACTTGCACGACATATNCGACTTTCGGCCGCTATCACGCTGGCGTGATGGTTTGACGATCAGGAAACATTGTTTTCAACTGTTTTCCTCTCCCAATTCAACAGACTGTCTATTATTAAAATCTTTTTTCGCGGACGCTTGTTTTGTCAGTTTGAGATTGTCTTTCGCTACCTTCAGATATAGGAAACTTACGTTAGATATCCCTCAAAATGCCAATACCAATATAATTGGAATAAAAATAGTGTAACAGTTATTTTAGTGCCTTCTTTAATAATAATTATATACCAACTACTTATGTATCGAAAAATTGCGTAAATATCACCGTTGGCGAGCAGTAGAACCTGCGTGAATCTCGCCGGCGGCAGCGTAACGGCGCTTCGATAAATGCGCGGCCCGCAAAGTGTTAACAAAAACTTGAAATTACTCAAGATTCCCGACATTTACAGAGAGAGATAGAGGGAGAGAGACAATGCTACACTCGCAAGAAATATTCCCCGCCTTTCCACACGGCCTCTCATAGAGTAAATTCAAGTTCTCGTTAAGCAATTATTCTCGCGGAAATCGGAGTTTCTCTTTCGCCCTTCCTTTTCTTCCCGCAAAAAAAAATGATCGCCGCCAGAATAATTTAATAATCGGGATTTGTCGATAGGGATCGCGGAATGTGTCGTTTTCCACGACAGTGTTCATCACAGTTGAGAGACCGCCGTATTTCGTCCGACACAGAGAGAGAGAGAGAGAGCGCGTCCACCGCGCGGATAAACTTTAACGAGACTTAATGAGCGCGCTCCCACACAGACGGTTCCAGCGATCGTCATCCTCCCGTTCCGCCCGTGCTGCTCATACCTCTCTCTGATCGGTCTCTCTGTTCTACGACGCAGAAAGTGCTGCTGTCCATCGTTGATCCTTGGGACGTAAGAGTGGCCAGTGTCGATCCGGTTGGACTGGCCGCACGGCGAGGCGTCTCCCTGTCCATCCTGTCGTCCTCGGTTCAGGACGAGGGTGGTGCCAATCAGGAATGGCCAAGCAGAACCGTCAAGATACCGTCACCGTGGTACAAGCCTAGCGCGTCCACCGGTCACGTCAGCTCGGCCAAATCCGAAGAGACCACGCTGATCGACACGAACCTGTTGCATCCTTGGTACGAGCCGCGAAGGTAGCCTTTTTTTCCCCTTTCCGTTAAGGAGACGCCAGTCGATGACGAACTTGATTAGCGTCGTTAACGTAGAGACGATCCTCAACACGTCATGTTACACTTGCAAACAGCATTCTTTGCCGTTGAAGAAACCTAGTGGTTTTAAATTGAGATTTTTCTGTCCGGTAAATATTTCCTAAAAATACATCCTGATATTCTCAACGTTACCAATTCAATACTTGTGTCAATTGTTTCAACACATATAAATAAATGTCTACTGATATAAAGAAAATATAAATTATATATGGTCAGCTATATTTCTACTAATCTAATAAATATTTGCCAAGGAATATTGGAGTGGCTATATTTTACTCGAATCGAATAAACATCACTTGATCGATAGCGCTTTCTTTCAACGTACTAATTTCATAGAGCCTCCGAACCAGGCCTGAGTGTTAATCAAATCGATTACAAGTGTAACGTCACGTCTGCAAATTTCACTTAAATACTCAGACCCGCGTGTCTCGCGTGAGAGAAGTTTCAACGACTGCTAACGTGTGTTCAACCGATGTAAATCGACCACGACGACGACAGTCACTCATACGAATAACTTCACGATCCCAGAACTCGCCGATACGTTTTGCAGATCGCCCGTTGCGACGCGCAAGTCGCCGAGTCCTGCCAGGGAGAGATCGCGGGACGGCGGGAAGCGTTCGAAGGAGAACAGCAAGACAGAGCGCGACGAGGCGGACGAGGTCGACGGTGGATTAATCAACGGCGCGCAGGAAATTAGACGCGACGATTTCGATGACGCGGACGGCACCGCGCGGGTGCGTTTCGAGATCGTCGGAGAGAAGCGGCCGAAGCGGAATGGAGTGCGATGTGAGAACGGGCAAGGTGTTAACGACGTCGCGTCGCGAGTGTTGACCGACAGCCCGAGCGGGAACGATAATCCGAAGTCTGAGCACGCATTGCCGGCAATCGCGAGGCGGAGTCGCGCAAACGGAGCGGACAAGCGGGACAGTTCGCGAGAAACGGACGATGTGCAGCGAGACAGTGATCCTCATCGAGTAGTCCAAGAGGAACCAACGGTCGTTAATATCGTTCAGCACTTGGTGGAATCCAGGTAATTATATCGGACGATACTAACTTCCGCTTTCGTTTCAAGCTGCGCGAAATAAAAAAGAGATAGGTAAAGTAAATAGGCGAAGAATGAAAGAACGAGAAAGAGAGAGAGAGAGAGAGAGAAAACTTCATTTATTATACGCACCGGGACTTGATTTTCTCAGGTGCTAAAGAGAAAAGTGGGGAGAGGGGAGTAGAAATAGGAAAAGAATAAAAAGAGAAGTGATGAAAAGTAAATTTAAAAGATTGATAAGAAATTGATGACAAGTAATGATTAAACGGGAAAAATAAATAGAAAGGAATGGATAAAATAAACTTGGAGTCGAACATTCGACTTTCGAAATTATATTAACTGAGGCACTTGGTCCCTCGCTGCAACTGTCTTTATTTGATAATCAAAAGCATATGCCAAGAATTCTTGCGTAATACGACTATTTATTGATTGCTTGGTTAAAAGAAACGCGTTCGGACAATTTTACAAGTGTGCCGAATCGACCACAAGTGCCATTTTATGGATATATCTTTTTTATTCGAAATAACGCAAGAGTTCCTAGTATTTTTTTCTAGTTCTAGTTTTCTCACTTCCGACGTCATCGAATAAGGTCGTTTGCGGCGAGAGATTAGGATTAGCTTCAAGTATGTTTTTATATATATTATTTGATAGACATACTTTTTAATTCAGTTGTGCGATAAAAGTAAGAGAATCTCTTCGTAGAATAAATTTTATCCCACTTCGCAGAACGTCGCAATGTGTTTTTTTGCCTTTCTTTTCAAGATATAATCCAGAAACCGCGGCGGACAGAAGATTAAAAAGGATGCCATCATGTCGTCGACAAGAAGCGCCGAGAGAAATAGATCCAGTAGGTAAGACGCCGGGTGTTTTCGTATGAACAATGTCACGTGGGACAGGTCGGCGATATAGGCTCATTTGACGGGAGTCACGTCGGAATTAAAGCGAGATCTCCTGGTAATTTGGGCTTGTTGGGGTTGTTCAAGATCAGCCAATTTGCCAACCACAATACAGGATCGGTCGGTTTAGACTTGCAACACTGCAAAGCGGAATTCGTTCAATCGCGTCATCAGGAATAAGCGAAAGAATTGAACGAATCAAGATATCGCGTGGTAAATTTCCGAAGGAAAAGATCACTTTTACCAAGATTAAAGCTTCAACGAGAACCGGATTAACGGCTTCCCACAAGAAATCCTCAGCCTTCTCCTCCCTCAGCAAGGGTTCAACTATGACTGAGAAGAAATTTCCGTTTCAAATGACTATTTGAGGGAGTAATATCGAGCACTAGATAGAGTGCAATGCAAGCAGCAGAAAGTAATCCTTACAGTTGGGGAAGAAAAAATGTATTTCTCTCTCGGCTTGTTCGCAACTGTCGCTGCCGTGCACGACGTTCTTGATAGTTTCCCCTCTCTGACCGTACCTCGCTCTGATACTATCGGGAAAGTACAAGATTGCTTCGGTCACCTGAAAACCAATTTTTATGTGGAAGTTCTTTCGAAAAGAAGACACTGAGGGTGATCGAAGAATCGAAAAATATTTATGAAATGTTCGACGATAAAATACGTGTTGTATATATTCGGTATCATAAATCGACATCACACTGAAATCTCGCTGAAAGGATTTAGTTGATAGTAGCCGATAGAATACTGCAGATTTTCTAGTGAAATCTTATTGTCACTAGCCAAAATTAATGAAACGTAAGACCAAAGTAGAAGCTAAGTGGCAATGTTTTCATTGCAAATCGATTAGTAATCACTGATATCGCGGTGAAATACGTTTCATTGATTTGACCGAAAACATCATTACCGATCGCTCTGCTTTCTAAATTTCTCGGGATAGGATGAAATTTAGTCTTATTTTTATTTATTTGCGAGTCGAAACTTCAAGTTCCTTGCTTCCTGACAGAAAAATACATTTTTCTGTGAAAAATATTAATATCGTTTACGAAAATTATAGGTGTAAGGAGTAATTTCACAGCTCGGAAGGTTGCGGAGGTAAAAGCGTTTCGATTGACGTCGAAAATTATTCTAATCCGGTAAACCTAAAATTAGTATCTTTTCTTCTCCTCCTGACCTGCATTCTATTAAAGAATCAAAGTGCGTCTAATAATACTGCCAGGGATTTCCCGCTCCTGACGTCACTAAACAAGGACAGTCATAGCTACTACTCGGGAGCCTTGATTCCTCGTTCCTTACTCTTTCCATTTATCCGAGCCCTAAGAAAATACGGCAGACATGACGCGGTACGTACCGTACTTGGTCCTATGATCAGCTTCCACTCCTCGACGGCGTTCAGCTTTGCCAACACGAACACCACGATAGGTCCTGACGACATATACGCCACCAGAGACGGGAAACACTTCTCACCGAAGGGATCGTTGTAAAATTCCGAGACCTGTTCAGGCGTGAGCTGCAGCCAGCGTGTCTGACAGATCTCGAATCCCTCTGTGCATATAATATGCTCGATTCGCTTCCTGTAGACCACCGCTTCCGGCTTCACGATGGCCAAAGTGTACTCGATGTCCTGTTTTTCCTCGGTGCTGCCGTCGGTCTCGCAGAAGCAGATTACCGCCGACGATTTCGAGCGATCATCTTCCGCCTCGCCGGCGTAATCGCATTCCGTCGGGCAGGCGGATCTGTACTGCGAGATTATCGGTGCAATTGTTACGCTCGCGGCAAAGTGTCGCTCGTCGACGTGCATACCGTTCTGCTTGACTCGCTGGAGGATCCCCTGCTCGCGGACGACTTCGTCGTAGAATCGTCGCTCGTGGTGCCGTTGCTGCTGTCGGCTCGCACGGCGTGAATCAACGTCCAGCCGGTGTCATTGTCGTCGTCGGCGAGCTCGTCTTTCATAGGACAACACGGTGTCGGGCATTTCGAGAAGATCGTCACGGTTTCCAGATCAAACTTCCCGACGATTTCGTCGTCTCGCTCTTGCGGGCACTCGCACATCTTTCCTTCGTACAAAATTGCTCGTTCCTCGAAATTACTTTGGTTTCTTTCTTTTCTCTCTCGAATGTATCAGTCGGCGCGAGAAAAACGCACGAAGATCGGAGGTTTCGTCGGATTTTCTCTTTCATTCATGTCGCATGCGTCGAGGTTAGAGTTATATCGGACTTTGATGTTTGTTTGTTTTATTGTGCGATAGAAAAAGAAGAAATCAGCAAGCTTCCGTTCTTCTCCGTGTGCGGCGACGATCATTTCTCTTTTCATATTTTTCCTACTCCTATTGTGTGGTAAAGAAAAAAAAGAAAAAAACTAGGAAACTCCCGCCTTTTCTCCGCGAGCTCAACACGTCCATTCCATCTGCGGCAACAACCATTTTTCTTTCTATATTTGTTCTATTGTGCGATAAAAAGAAAACCTAGAAAACTTCCACCTTTTCTACGCGATTCCAACAAATTCGTTCCATGTGCGGCAGAGATCATTTTTCTTTCTATATCCACGCGAGAAACTAAGTTTGTTTTGTACACAATTAAATCGAAATAAATATAATATGATCCGTAGGAAGTTCCCTCCTCAAATAAATACGGCGGTAACGAACGTGTTGAATTATTTGCGTGTCCGAAAATTATGGCGATTATCAGCTTCGGTGATCTTTTTGATCTCCGATCGCACCGCCGCTCCTGTTATCTCAATATTCTATTGCGAAGGTTTGCACTGCAAAAGATAAGTTCAGCATAAAGAAACTCGTGGTACTTGCTTACGTATGCGATTAAACATGCGCACACGTTACACGTCGCGGTTTAAGCCGGCGGCGCACGACGCTTGTTTTCGTGCTGGACCGCTTGCTGGACTGAAATACTGCGTTCTGGCTGGTGTATTTCCAAAAATGAATGACAATGCGCCAATAAAAACGCAGTATTTCCATCCGGCGAACAATCCAGCGGAAACACAAGCATCGTGTGCCGCCGGCTTTAGATAAAACACGACGCGGAATACCGCGCGAATGCGTGTTTGAACGCCTGTAATTTTTATCCGATTATTCCCGCCGGTTGGTTTTCAGATATTTCGAGCGAGCTGAACGATAATGCGGACGAGGTTGTTAACATAGTCAAACAAGAGAGTCGTCAAGAAGCCACCGACGAGACGAAGACGCCGCCGAAAGCGGCGGAACTACGAGCCACGAGAATAAGGAAGACCAGCATCTCGATGCCCAGCAAACTCGACGAGATGGACGTGCTTCGAATAGACAGACAGAACGTAAGTCCGACTCGTCGACGTGAATAAAAACCAATATAAATAATATAAATAAGAATAAGACGCGCGGAATGAACTCAGTTCCTGCGATAAATAGAGTGCAGATAGAAAGTCAGCGACGAGAAATAATAGCTCTGTTGTCGCGACCGAGAATATTCGTGTGGATGTTCAGCAGCATTAAAATTCGGTTGAGAGCAACTGAGCTCGGATTGAAATTCTAATGTCGCTTTGACGCTCTTAGAAAGATAGCTTGCGCCTACTTAGATGGCTTTGTAGACTAGTGGGATCTCCCCTTGACGATGCTCCACTAGTTAACTTCTCTCTTAAATTTCTCTTAAACTTTTCTTTGAATTCTACAGCTATTTTGAAACTACGATTGTTCTCCATATTTCTATCGCCAAATTCACAGGTAAGTGTTCAAAACAATCTATTTTGATGTTAAAAACGGTGAAAAAAATGGAAATTTAATACATTATCAAAGTAGGAGAAAATTATGTTATTAAAATTGAACCTACCTATTTTTTGCTATCTTAGCTCCTACTGTAAAATTCAAAGTTTGTGGTAAAGCTAAAATGTCGACTCGGAAATAGGAATTTCCTACAGTAATTTTTCTCTTCCTATAAACCGAGTTTTCGTCTGTTCCCCGGGCAACGGAAAATTCAGTTACACCAACAAAACTGTTTTTCCCACGCGCAAGACGACAGGACGCTTGTATCGAGCATCGCTGCACGGCAAAATTAGCGTCGCTCTAACAATTTTAGAACGAAGGTCCAAAAACGCTTAACACGTTCGAGTGACTTTTCGATCTGAAGAGAGAGAAAGAGAGGAAGAGACACTCTTTGCCTGACACCGTCTGAAACTTTCCGTTTATTAAGTTTGCTGTTTGATACACGTGGCATATACACGGACGTCACCGATAAGAGTTGCATTTCTGGGTGTTTGAAGACGCGTGGCGGCCGACATTGTCGTGTCCGGACTATTCGAGGTATGAATTTTTCGTGGCGGTAATGCGATCGTAAAGATGGACATGATTTACGAGGTTGATCGGCGAGTTGTTTCATTGCACAGATGCTGGCGCGACTTGCGCCCGCTTGATTTCATATCCAGGTGAATCCTTGTTTCAGGGGACCGCCTCGAAATTCACGAGAGCGGAAAGTGACAGCAGCAGCAGCGTGACTTTCAGCAACAGCGGTTCGACGCCAAACGGAAGCCCTCTCCTGGGCTCTGAAACGGAAGAGGAAGCGAACGACGAGGAATTGGTCAAGTAAGTGTCAGATTAAGAAACTTGATTAAAATGAGAAAAGTCCGGATTTTAGCCGAATAATCAGCGACTTAAAGTCAAGTCGCGATGTCTCGCACGCATCTATAGCTCAGATTGCTGCGATTTAATTACGTAATACAAACTCACATACCACATACTCTTGTTACATTTATGATGTAATGACGCCAAGATTGATAATAATGTGAGAGTAACAATCAAATTTACATACTTTATGCATTTGCATTTAATTCAAATTTTATATTTTAATTGAAAAATCTCGTCATTTATTTTTATAATTTAAAATGTTTCAGTTAACCTAATGAAAATTTATTATTTGTTACCTGTAATCATCGATAAAGTTAACAAATTCTCACATCTGTTTTGTTATCGATTAATAAAATAACTATTCATTTTACAAAAATATAAATTTATAAAAGTAAATACTTGAATAGTGTAGCAAAAATTTCCAGATATAAGAAACATTTTTATTCCATTTTCATTTCTTCCTGTGCATTGAATATTATCACTTTGTATTGAGAAAGTTTAGTTATACTCCCATTGAAGAATTAAAACGACAAAAGTACCCAGACAAGACTTATGAACGTGTCCAAGCACTGACATTTTTACCTTGCGACGGTACAACATATCTTATGAGTTCTGCTGCGTTTGACGTCGCGACGATAATCCGCTTAACCCGTTCGACCGCTTTGAGTTGGCAAACCCATGAATATCGAATATGGGATTTGAGAGACACTTCCTGCAAGAAAGGAATCTACTTCTCTCGATTTCTTCCGATCCCATTCCACAACGTGTCCTCATTCTCGTGACTAGGAATTACGATTCGAGCCGACGAATCGGACGCACCTATCCGACCTTGCGGCCGCCGTATCACCGTCAACAGAGAGATACGACCTCTCTATATCGCCTCAGGGTTATCGCGTCGTGCACTACGACTCACGTCCATTTCGGACAACAGTACTCCGTTCGATGCAGCTTTCACGCTGTTTCTTTTACTCATGACAGCGCGCACAGTTGATCTCCAATTTCCCCGCTATTCTCGTTTTATTCTTCGCGTGTGAGACATGCGAGTTCTCGTCGTCATCGCGTCTAAGAAGATATACGTGTCTGCGGTAGCACTTGTGTCTTATGTCGGAATACGAATAGTTGAAGGTTAAAAAGCACAAATTCAAGATCGAAGGTTCTCGATCTCGCCAAGATGATGCCCAGATACGATGTCGGTAGCGCCGTGTCGTTGCAGAGGTACGGCTTTTCGGCGGGAATCTGGAATAACATCTTTCTGGATGTAACAAATATTATTGAAGAGCTTGCAAAAGTAGTTCGCGCATCGTCGACGAACTTGATCGGCTCAAAAGACGAGCCGTTCCACAGAAATGTAATTAGAAGAAGTGTCAAAAAGTGGTCGTTTACTATAGCAAATATTTTTGATACGGAATATGGTATTTACCTTTCACATTTCCTGGAAAGTGAAATCTTACCCGAAAACGAGCAAAGATTTATTCAAAGCGATAGTAAAAATGTTGTCATTTGGACACACGGGAACAAATATTTCACTTAAATTTAGAGTAGATTTCTAATTCGTGCGAACGAATGTTTCAATCGATTAGTTTGAAAATTGGTTTCAGTAAAGCGCGTTAGATTCATCCTTCAGTTTCGAGTGAAAATATTCGCTCGGCGATTCATGGCAAAAGAAGTCATTTTATACGCATAAAAAGTCATTCAACTTAGAGTGACTCGACTCCACCTTTCGAATAAAATCCCGCTGAAAGAAATTGGAGAGTGCCGTTTCGTTCTTATTAAAAAAAAAAAAAGAAATACGGCGAAAAATCCGAATTTATCAAGCTGCCATATTATTAAATATTTAAGGCGCTGTTAGTTGATTTACATACGACTGTGCATATATTTACAGTTAGCAATTTGCAATTTGATTATACAGTTGATAATTGCATTGAAAATCTCTCTCAGAATCCCATTGCAAGCTCCACCGCGAAGGAAGGGCAGAGCCGTGTCGCCGTCGGTGAACGAGAAAATGGGAAATGATCCTATGGAGCTCTCGGGCGTGCAGAGCGCGAACTCCACGATAACCAGCGTGAACAGCATAAGCAGTCTTTTAAAGGAGAAACTGCAGCTGTCGCTACCACAGGCGTTGCGAAGCAGCAAAAGGCGTCAGAATGCAGATTACAGGTATACTTTCTCTCACCTTGAAATGTCGCAGTGAACGTTGAAGTAAGTTTACCTCCAAAATGATGAGAAAAACTAATTTCTCCCTCCGCAGGCTCAAAGCGTTCGTTGGCTTCCTCTTCCTCTGCGTCGTCTTCCTCGTGAGTTTCGCGCACATTTACTATACTCAGCACGTTCTGCAACGAGCTTACTTCCATCATTTTAGGTGAGTATCTCGTATTGCGGAGAATACTTATCGAGCTTATCGATCTTCAAAGTTACATGTTACATTAAAGGGTTATTTCTCTTTAAACAACGAATTTTTAGGCGAATTTTAACACTTTTTTTCTGTGCTTTTCTGTATTTTTCATGTTTTTTGTAAATTACAGATTTTTAAGGTTATTTAACGATCCTATCTTTAAAAAGTTGCCTAATCAGAAGACACAAAGGGAAATATTTACGTATAATATTGTACTCGAACAGCCTCGAACGAATTATATCGAATCACGATAAATTTGTTAGCTCACGGCGTTGCATCGCTTGCCTACACTGTCGAATAACTTTCGGTCGTTTGCCTCTGCCAGGAAGCGCCTAATAGGATGCATTAAGGTTCATTTATCATACCGTGATCTCACTGTCAGTTTTAAAATGCGTATTCAATTGTTAGCCCGACGCGCGTATGCTTGACTTTTTATGGGCCACGGGCATCGTGGGAGAAAAATTTCAACAATTACAATCAGACAATGCAGCATGCGGTGTGGCTAATTATTCCTCATCACCACGATAACGCTTCGTTCTATGCTCCCGCGTAGAACATTTCTTGGGAACTAATTGGGATCCCAAGAATCCGATTTCCCAAAATAATTATATAGATTTGAGTTTGGGAAGTCTACGTAGATTCTCTCGTTGGAAATGTAATGTTTCAAACCTATGATTCTATTAGACGTATTAATTAATTCGGTGCTTGTGCGTTACAAAAGTAAACGAAATATTCTATCGAAATCTCAAACTGAATGCATTTAGTAAGTACCACCAGTCCTTTTTTCTCAGTATAGTACAATTCGGCTGGAACTCGATTATTGATCCCGTCGATTCCCCTCTCCGCTTAGGTTTAACAAGAACGAGAGGGTGATGAGAGTTTACAACAACAACAGCGCGGAGATCGTCGCCGCCAAGGTCGGCGAGGGCATACCGCCGGACACGGGGGTGTATCCTTGCCTGCCGCATCATCAGAAGCAGGACTCGGTCTGCCTGGAGTGGCTGCAGCAGACGCGCCTGTATCTGGCGTACACGAATCGCGAGGACATGCACTGCTACCACGTGACCTGGCAGAGCCTGAATCCGCATTACAATCCCAAGGACTGCTTCGACTGGTCGTCGAAGCGCGGCCATTGGTACGGCGCCGGCCAGATCCAGAACATGGCGTACCCGCTGGAACGCGGCCGCCTGGAGCTCAGTCCCTTCGTCACCGGTGACGTGAGGAAGCATCCGTTCGGCAATGTGCTGAAGAGATACTTCCTCAACTCGAAGGGCGCCACGATCCTGGTGGACCCCGAGACGCCGCTCTACGTCTCCATAAACGCCAATCGCACCAGCGACTTCTGCCTGCAGGCCAAGCACGACGCGTTCGCTTACATC
The DNA here is from genome assembly GCF_001313825.1 of Dinoponera quadriceps. Lineage (NCBI taxonomy): Eukaryota > Metazoa > Arthropoda > Insecta > Hymenoptera > Formicidae > Dinoponera > Dinoponera quadriceps. The sequence goes on along the minus strand of NW_014554985.1, from coordinate 1,413,960 downwards.
AACCACCTGACGCCGCTGCCTCAGCTCAACTACACTATCTGCGCCACCGACAACATGAAGAGCCTGCACTCTTCGATGGCGGAGAAGTCCTTGTGGGACGGCCTGAAGCCCGACGAGCTGCACGCTGTCCACTCCTTGCTGTCCGAGCCGGTCTGGCAGATCTCGCCCATCAACGAGGCGGCCATTTACAATTACACGGAGGACGTGATCGCCTTGGGATTCCTACGCCAAGGACACGTCCTGCTCAGCGAGGAGTGGCAGCCCAGCCCGGGGGACTTTATACTGGACGAGGAGAGATTCCCGTCCATGGAAGAGACCATCAATATCATTCATCGCAGGGGATTCAGGATAGTCTTCAGCATCCAGCCATTTATCTCCACGGAGTCCGTAAACTTCAAAGACGCTGTCGCCAATAGATTACTGATCTCCGAGAGGGGCAGCGATCCGAGAATCCCGGCATTGACCAGGTTGATATTAACGCTATATCGAGTGTTCTACACACAAGAGGGTGTTATCGAAAGATATGTCAAAACCTTGCAGGTTCCCAATATCCGCTAAATTGAATAAAGAAAGGATCTCGATCCTTTCATGATCAATTTTTTGCACTATACAAACAAAATATTGCGATAGATTGGAAAATTATTCGATCATTTGATTATTTTAATGGTTGGCGGAAAGCCATAAAATTTCCGAATCCTATCTTTTACACGAGAAATACCCAGCCGCCCAACACGAGTTTATCGCTATGTTCGCTAATACGTCGCGTTTAATTGCAGATACAAGCAGAGCAACAGTGCCGGCGTGCTCGACATCACGAACAACAAGACCCTGCCGTGGTTGCAGACGAAGCTCGAGAGCCTGATCATGAAGTACCACGTGGACTCGTTCTACCTCGACCTGGGCACAGCCCAAGACATGCCGCACTACTACAAGTGCGAGCAGCCGCTGACCAACCCCGATCACTACAAGACCATCTTCACTCGCTCGATACTGGGTACGATCCCCGTGATCGGCGTCTCGAGTGCCATTTCCAGACCGCGAGCGCCCGTCTTCGTGTCCCTGCCTCCGTTCCCCTCCTCGTGGAAGGCCATCAAGACCGTAATACCTACGGTCCTGAGCTACGGCATGATCGGTTTCCCCTTCATCATGCCTGGAGCGGTCGGCGGTGACGTGGCACTGCCGATGTCGGACAACAACCCCGACAACGACTTCGAGGTGAATCTACCGGACAAGGAGCTCTACATCCGGTGGCTGCAGCTATCCACCTTCCTACCCGTGATCCGTTTCACTCACCTGCCGAGCAAATACTCGGACGAGTCGGTCTTGGAGATCGCCAAGCGACTGACCACTCTGAGACAGAAGACGGTGACACCGTTGCTGAAGAAGTACGCGAACGAGACATTGGACACCGGCCTGCCTATCATCCGGCCGCTCTGGATGCTGGACCCAGCGGATCCAGCCTGCCACGTGGTGGTCGACGAGTTCTCCGTCGGCGAGGAGCTGATCGTCGCACCGGTGCTTTATTCCGGCAGCCGGCAGAGGGAGGTCTACCTGCCGGCGGGTGTATGGAGGGACGGGATCGACGGCAGCTTGAGGAAAGGCTCCAGGTGGATTCACAATTACCGTGTAGCGGAGGACAAGGTGGCCTACTTTGTTAAGATGCCGGACAACACGAGATTCTGAAGGACACACTGCCCGCTTCCAGCAGAAAGCGAAGCATCCTGAAATCGTCCTACGAACGTCCTTTATACGTGCACAGGATGTCTTAAGATACTCCTCGGGGCATCCCGGACATCACACTCCGAATGATTTGGGGATCGTCTCGTGCCACCTGTGGTTGTGGCGGCTTTGTTGAGGAATCGCGAATCATTTCAACTATTTTCGATTGTGTGTGTACACGGAAATGGCTCTTTTTTGTGCGCGTACTCCCTCCGCTTTTTTTTCAGCGGGACCACATGATCTATGCGTCATTACTGAGCTTTGGTCACGCTATGAACGTTTATTGATATACGCTGAGTGACTTATTCTTCGTCACGGTCCGCAGGATTCGGTCACGGTCCGATAGGATCGTTTCTCGGTGAGCTTGAAAATGACAAAACGATCATGCAGTGACAGATTTGAAATAGTAATATATTTTGCACGTGCGATATATTTCATATATGCGAGTAGTGCGAAGAATGTTATTTGCTCTCGAAATTTCTTGGGGTGAAATTTCATTCGAAATAAGTGAAAAGTGGCATTGTTATTACTCGAAACGATAAAAACACTGCCACGGATAACACTACGGGATAGGAATTTTGACCACATTTGCCGTAGATTATCATTATAAAGTTTAGACGGATAATAATTTACCATAGTCAATTTTAATCGTTGATAATTTAAAAATTATTGTAACCTCATCGTTCTCATTGAAAGTTCTCCGTAAAACGTACATCTATACGTTAGTACAGATCATTATCATCCTATACAGTTCTCGAGTAATTGGGAGATGCGAATAAGAGCCGGTGCTGGTGATTAGTTGCGAAATTAAAAAAATTATTTAATTTATCAAGTCGATGAATCTAATGTTTCCAAACGTATCGGTCGTGGTTTTCGTCGAGGAAAGTCGAAACTTGCAACTGAAACATTTGAACATTAAACTCATCGACTTAAAGAGTCAAATAATTTTTTCCATCCCGCAATCAATTACCAGCGCCCGGCTTTTATTGATCTCTTCCAATTACTTTCGTCTGAAAATATTACTCGACGATTCAGAGCGGAGAATTTGTTCTAAATGAGTAAAGAATCGCTCAAATTTGAGTGATTCAATGGGCTGTGCTTTTCGAGTGAGATTTCATTCTGAGAAACGTAGAGAGTGCGAAATATCGAGAAATTCCGGTGAGAATTCACGGAAAATCACATTGTTGTGTTTTTCATGTAAACGCTACAATCGATTGCGTCAGATCGGTGTGTATCGCGAACGCGTGTGTAGTGCTGACACATATTGAAAGAAAAAAAAAACCAAACATGTAGATTAATTTTAAGCCAACAATGAGATATCTTGCTTTATCCAACGATACTGTTTCACCATATATATATATATATATATATCTATCTATTACCAATTTGTCAATAATTTATTAGCGAGAGAATCTGCGAGAGATTCAGCGATATGAATTGAAAATAAAAAAAGAAGTCAATATATCATGTCCTCGCGAGGAATGCACCTATATGCAATCTTGCAGGGCACATGGTCTATTTATTTTCATTACAAACTTACATGACATGTGTAAAATAATCGAATGCGTAAGCATGCAGAAAGCAGGAGATCGAAACCGGCACCCGATTTCGTTTTCCGGCGTGCGGAGCTTGGTTTCCCGCGAGACACGAGAAGAGAAATGTACACCTCAGCGCGCCGATTACGGGAACGTAAGTTTCTTCCTTCGTTGTCCGATAAATCAAAAGATCAGAATCAACGACGTACGACGACGTCGCACCGGTTTCGATCCTTGTGCAAAACATCCCGGACGAAGGCTGGATGACATCTACGGTCGATCGACGAGGAGAGAATCAAGACGCGTGGAGGCACACAGATGAGAGATTTTCTCTAAGGTATAGTGTATATTTATTATATTATCATTTTTATCATATAGCATAACATTGTTATTTCTATAATAATAATAATCATAGCACCATGAACACTCCACAGTAAGTTTTTTCTTTTTTTTTCTTTTTTTAATTCGTTATTCGAAAAAACGCGACGCGCCGATGCGCTGCGACGGGTGAGAACCGCGATCGTGTTATAATTGTAAGGGAACCCGGGCACCACCGAGACCTCCGAGCGTGCTCCGGGAGAACGTCCGGAAGAACGTCACGGGTTTTCGTCCCGAACCTCTTCCCTGGACGTTCCCTCCGAGGTCCTCCAGACGATATCCGTGTCGACCGGGTACGCGCAGTCTCGCCGTTACACTCGTTTGCGCAACAACGAAACTCTCTCAATCGAATGTGACTAGATGACTCTGTTATTTTTTTTTCCTCCTTTTCTTTTGCATTTTTCTCCCTTACGCTAGGAAACGAGTCGTTCTTTCTATCTTTCTTTTTTCTCCTTTTTTTTGCTTGACTAGAGCTTCGCGAGTGTCCGAGAAGATTTCGCGACGGAGGAAAAACGCTCTTTTGATTTTGCTGATTCAGGCGACCCCGGGAGGGGCTCGCACGTAACGAAAGGTGTGTGTGTGTGTGTATGTGTGTGTGTGTGAGAGCAAATTGGAAGGGGAACGAAATTCACCGCACCTCGCTTTCCTCCGTTGTCCGGCACGATCAATATATAATTCGCGTAATTATTATAATATCTTGATTGTTCTCTTGGTCGGAGAAATCTCACCAATATCACCGTTCTCACACCCGTCGAGCACCGCGATTTGGGGGTTCGTACAGGTGTTGAGGCTCACGTATTTCACATTTCTCTCTCTCTCTCTCTCTCCCTCTCTCTCGCTCGCTCGCTTTTATATCTCTCTCTTTATATATATCTCTTTCTCTCTCCCTCTCACACACTTTCTTACTCCATTCCTTACGTACTTCGTTCATATATTATATAGATATCTATATATATAATATATATATATATTTATATATATATATATACTTTTTCTTCCCTTCATAGTTCCCGCTAATCTGTTTCAGTGAAAGCTCGTTCCTAATCTTTTATTTGTTTTTTTTTTGTTATTTTTATACCTTTTATTTAAATTACTTCCATAAATTCATCGTTTATTTAGTCTATCCTGCGCGCATCATCATCGATCGACAATAGCTTCATTTAATAGTTTATTAATTTATTTTTGTTTTCGTTAAATTGAATTTCATAATTTTAACATCCTACCTAGATAACTGGTCATTATATTACTTGTCAATAAATAATACATAAATACATAGGTACATAGTTCATCATCATCTCCTCTCTTTCTCTCTCCACCTCTCGCCGCTTCTTCCCCTCTCTTGCTCCCCACTCATTTCTGTTTTTTTCTTAGATCTCAATCTCTGTTACACAAACCAACCAACTCGCTACCGTACATATCGTAAGAAGTATCGGTAAGCGTTATAAAAACTTCCTTACTTTCGTATTCGATAGAAAGAGAACGACGATGATGATGATAATGACCCGCTCTCGCGAACGTAATCGTAATATGTAATAATATTAATAGTAGTCGCAATAATAATAATATACTGTAGCAATAATAACAAGCACAATAGTTGTTAAAAGTAATCGGCATAGTTAATAATCGTATTTATAACAATATCGATCGTTTATGTCTCTCTTTCTCGATGTCGCTTAAGTCTCCGCTCTCACGTTTTCTCCCACATCAGTTAATCCTTCTCTCTCTCTCTCTCTTTCGCACGCTCTTCCTCCTCCTCTCTTTCGCCGGTCAGCGAAATAAGATCTTGATCGCGCATATGACTTCGCCGGAAAAACCAAAAGGAAACGCGATCTCAGTCTCTCGCGAGAATTTCTCAACTAAACCGATTCTCATCGAATAACGCCGATTTCCTATATAGCGTGGTGGTCTATATCACGCTTGTGGGACGGGGGAGGTAAATAAATGCAACGCAGTGACCGCGAACGAACGAATGAGTAATAAATAATCGAATGAATAATGACGAATGAAAACGCGTGCACATAGGAGACGATGCATGTATGCATGTGTGTGTGTGTGTGTGTGTGTGTATTTATGTGTTCTACGTGTGCCATTTTCTCTACACGCCTTGTATATCAATCGCGTGGTCTACGCGCGCGCATGGGGGATGGAAAGGGGGGTAGGAGGGGGTGGGGGGAACCAATCCCGCGATATCGGACGAACAAAATCGTGTGACTTACGGGCGGTAAAAAACTTACGCACTAATCTATAGAAAAACCGGACCCGAAGGCTACTAATCGCGTGTCGATTGCAGCGACCAGACAAATCGCTTCGTCATCACTCTCATTCTCATTCTCTCTGACTCTCTCCATCTCCCTTTCTCCTGATCGCTCGCTCGGATATCAGCGGTACCACCTGGGTATCATCAACGATCGGTCTAATCGAGCACCATTTTCGTGTAGGCACGAATGTGTCTCGTATAGAGGAGAACTTTCCGCCGATTTTCATTCGACGAGATCCACTTGCGAGACAACGCGACCTGTGAAGGACGACGGTGTGACATTTTCACGTTTGTTTTCCTCGTCTTTTCGGGTACGTCACTTATGTGCGCAAGGAGCTCATTCCGCGACCCTCGTATCGCTCGAACAGCCCTTACTACGAGTGACGACGGAATAGATCAATCAATCGTTCTTTCGGTTTCCTCTTTTCTCATTACGAGACATCGAGTAATTTTGTCCGTGGATCTCGCGGGAATGACGAGCAAAGATGTCCTCTATAAGTTACAGTTTCGGTATATCGCGCTTAATCGCACTTGTTTCTTGTAATCATTCGTTATTGATTTCTCTCGCCGGCTACGTGTTCTCCCTCGCGATTCTAAGTGACGATCGATCTTTCCGCGCGCGCGCCCGCTCTCGAATCGTCGCCGGGGCGACTGTAAAACGCACAGGACTCGAGCCCGAATCCTGCGGCTCCGGCTCGAATTCGAGAGCGCGACAGTCGCGATCCGAGGCTGGTAGGCGCACAGGATCGGCAGACGGGCTGCTTAAGGTACAACTACGCGAACGTTTAGAATCGATACTTGGTACAACCTGGTCTCTCTTTCTCTCTCTCTCTCTTCCTCGTAGGAGAGAAACAACGGGGAATAGGACTAATCTAAGCAACACAAGACCCGCCCGACAACAGTCGCGAGGACGTCGTGAGAAGCGGGCGAGGTCGCAGGGAAGACGCAAAGGGGATCCTCCATCCGCCCCTTTCCACATATCTTCTGGATGCGCTCGGACTCTCCCAGGCGGAACAAATGTCTAAGAGATGCCTCAAAGGCATCTAAAAAAGGCGTTCTATTTTTTTAGATGTCTTTCAGACATCTTTAAAAGATCCTCCAGAAATTTGTCACACGTGGGCTTGTGCTGCTCAGGCGGGATTCAACGCACCCTGTCACCGACGTCTTCACGAAGACTCGTTCGCGTGGACTACTTCCGCGCCGAAGGGTGAAGCGGTTCCCGTGGTGAGGTGAAAAATAGATGGGGAGGCGGGCAGGCCTGTGGTCGGCTCGTGAAAATGATGATGATGATGATGATGTTTCCCGATGGGTGACGGTCTCGAATAAGCGCGATTCGTTCGATACGTTCTCTCCCTTCGACTTATCGCTCTCGTCTTTATCGGCGTTCATATGTCGTCATCGTGGTCCGTACTCATTATTACCAGCGGCACTACCAACCAACATCACCATCACCATCGTCTCGCCAACGCTCCTGTCGCGTTGTCTGCGGCCTTACGATAAAACGTTTCAGCTTTTGAGAGAAGGTTAAGTACAAAAGATTTCGCCTCGACTCGGAGATCGGTCTTCTCTTGCCCCGGGCGGGAGGAAACCGCGTCGCCGGCGAATCGCGTGGCCCTCCTGTTGGGAACGGATGTCTGCTGTCGAAAGACGGCGATTCTCCTCCTCGAGGTGAGTGATCTCGCGTCGGTGTCTCGAGAAGCGGCGGGCGGAACGATCGTCGTTCACGCCGGTTCTCGACGACGTGGTTTCCTTCGCGCAGATGCATCTGTCCCGATTCGGCCCGCATCTGGCATCACGCATCGTGACGCACCGTCCGATCCTGTCTCGTTTTTCTCGTCAGTCGAGAAGTCAGTTCCTTCCTTCGGGGGACGGCTTGCTTGAGCGGGTTCTTTTCGTCCGACGATTCCTCCGTCGCCCGGAAGTCTTCGGGCGACTCCTCGAAACTCGTTTGTGCGATATTACAGTGACTCGCCCACCGATCTCTCCCGCTTTTGATTTTTTGTTTTTCGGCGTGGACAGCGAATCTCTCTCTCTCTCTCTCTCTCCCTCTCTTCCTCTCTCTCTCTTTCTCGCGCAAAGCCGCCAACAACGTTCGCCGTGGGACTTTCCACGGGGAGGAGATTGGTAGAGTAGTATCTTCTGAAGACTCGTTCGACTTCCCGCCGGCTTCACCGGGAGCCCCGTTCCTTGAAGAGGCGTCCGTTGTCGCCGTCGCTCGACCTCGGCGAGCAAAAGTCCCCGTGCCGAAGAAACGGTTGAAAAACGGACCGTCGGCCCTGCGGATGGATGTTTTCTCGAGATGTATCGTCATTGTCACACCTCCTTCAACAAATAGACTTTGTCCTCCGGATGAGCCATCCTCATCGGACCGTGCGGCTAACTCGGTCACTTTGTCCACACGAATCTCCGGACGGTGTATGCGTGTATTATATCCCTCTCCTTCGATCGCGCACGAACGATAAAGCGACGAGATCCGTTTCTCGCATGGGCTCTCTCTCTCTCTCTCTCTCTCTCTCTCTCTCTCTCTTTCTTTTTCTTCCTCTCTCTCTCTCTCTCTTACTCTTCTCGTAACCATCGCACTTTTCTCGCAATCTCTATTCTCTACGATATAGAAACACGACACAGATAACTCCTATCTAGTACTTCCCGATGGAATTTAGCCGTTTTTACCTACGCACGAATAGACATTTATGACGAGAAAGGGGGACCGTTAATCACGTAACAACGAAGGAAAATGTTCGGAGGTGTGGATCGTTTTCTCCTCTCGCATCTCGCGCGTCCCGTTCATCAGACGATGCATCACGGAGAGAATCGATGGACCGTCCCGAGACGCGCACATCCGTCGAATTCAGAGATACGAATCGTCTTTTTCTCTCTCTTTCTCTCTGTTTCTCTCTTCTTCTCATTCCGGGGTAACCTGGCCTACGGTACTCTGTCGTCTTCTCTCGTTCCGTTATTCTCTTTAACTTATACACTGAATACTACGCGGTGCTGTTTTGAAGCGGCAGCTGTGTCGAGATATTAAAAGTTTTACTTTAATCTCTGCTGATCGAGGAGAAGATGGGGCGAGGTCTCGCATCGACGAGCGACACTATATATATACGTATATATATATATATATATATATATACACACGTGTGTGATCGTACGACCCTCTGCGGTCGGGGTCGCGGGTCGGGGAATTAGAATATCCTAAGTCAATTGATTCGGTAACTAACGTACAGATTGTCCCAGGCCGCGGCACTTGCGGATCGTCGATTCAATCGGCCGATCGTAGCTACGCACGAACATGGTAAAATCGGTCTCGGTCGGTCCTCAACTTTGAGCAGTGATTGATTAAACGTATTGCAGGCGATATCAGCGCGCTATGGGCTTCAAACGGTGCAAAGTGTAGAAATACAAGTTATCCCGTTAGATCAAGGACACCCGGTGACGGACGCCATTCTTACTCAACGTAAATGTGAGCCTCGATCGTACGTGAAATTTTCCCTATCGATTAATCACTTAGAAATACGTGAATTTATACCTTGTATCCGTGCAAGGAAAAACCCCTACGATCCTTTNTTTTTTTTTTTCCCCCCCCCCCCCTCTCTCTCTCTCTCTATATATATATATATTCTCTCGCCCTCTCTTTCTCTGATCGCCCGCACCGTCTCCTCGTGAGGAAAGATACAAAGAACGCTTTAACTTAGAAGATAGTCTCGGTGTTTGACCTGCGCGGAAAAGACGGTCCTTCTTCTTCAGGGGACAACCTCTACATTGTTCGATACGATATCTACGATCCTGCTTAAAATAGGCCGCGAAGCTACGACCGCGAGGGGATCTCGAATTCGAAATGCCATTTTGTTTTCGGGTCTCCTGGAGGGGTCAGGGGTTGCCTGACGGGACGGTAGGTCGACTTGCGTGTAGTTCAACCTTTTCGATTTGTTTTCTTTTTGTTTTACTCCGGTCACATTTTCGTTCTCTCTGTTTTTTTCTCCGGTCTTTTAGCAGGAATGGGTCCAAAAACGGAATGATGACGCGTTCCGGACGTCGCTCAGAACTCGACTATTACGGCTGAGCAGGCTGCCAATCCCTAGAACTCGAGCCTATAGGCGCTGCAACTAGTCTCGTGATCCTGGAGGTTGATGGTGCACCGGGACGCGGAGGGCGACAGGTCTATGTGGTTCGCGGCGAGCGCCTCCTCGTTGTCAGCGACCCAGTAACCCAGGGTGTCGGTGTCGTATGTTGGGATCATGGTCACTTCTATTGAACGAGACACACAATATGTGATCAGAATAAGGACCGGCGAGATGAAAAGAAACTCAACAACCAAAGAAGAGTGAAAGACTTTTTGACTCGATGATAAAATATTAACTTTAGCTTCACACTCTTGGGTCAAATTGACCCAAGCGAAACATTAAGGTCATACAGTTGTTGAATCGTGAATTATTACACATATAAACACAGAATTCTTCTGTTAAAGCATGCAAAACGTTTCACTACTACGTAGAATCAATACATTGCTTTCTCTTGTACCTCTCTTAAATCGTCCATTTTTTCAATAATAACTGTGAGCAATTTTTTTTTAATTTACCTTTTATAGTACACTCACAAAACTGTAACATCCGTATACTAGATGAATACACCTATAGATATCTAAATAAGGGCATAGATCCGGAAAAGTTTCACGGAGTCAGCATGCCAAACTAAGCGGCAAAAGATCAATGTGCCGACGAAGGGTTGATAACAATGCTTAACAACAACTAGTATTATCGAGAAATGCGAAGATCTCTCTATGAAAGACTCTTGCTCGGCCGATATTACCTAAGCTTCGAGAGATCTCTTCAAGCTCGATAACCTTATTTCATCATTGATAAATCAGCGCGGACGTACCAAGATCTTTGTCCTCCCAAGTCTTTTTAGCTTCCAACAGAGCGTCGTAGACTTCCCGGCTGGGCTCGGTGCCGCTGAAAACATAGTATCTCGCGCGAACTCTCTTGAAGAATTCTAACGAGGTGTAGTACGAATTCCCATGGTGCGGGACGTACGCCAGGTCCATGTAGACCGGCTGGACCTTGTTCTTCGAGTCCTTCATCTTCTTCTCGTTTTTGCCGGGGCTTTCCGACCGCTTCTTGTTCTTTATGTTCTCCGACTGCACCTTCCTCGCCTGCTTCCGTTCTTTCTTCGGCGTGCCGGGCGCGCCTTTGTTCGAGACCTCGTTGGTCACCGGCGCCGGTGACGGCAATCTGAGGGGTTCCCCCCAGTCTTTCACCACGTCGAAGTTCAAGGTATCGGAGGTGGTGGCGTTCGAGCACGACGGTTGCGCGGGGTTCTTCAGGTTGAATTTCTTGGGCGGCTTGGGCGACGGCAGGCCTAGCGGGGTGCTCCATCCTTCCAAGGGATCTTTCTTCGAGTCCGCTTTGGCCTCGTCCTTGCTGTCATCCCTGAAAGAAGACGAGGGATGTTCTCTCGCGTCTCCCGTCTCATGCCGAAGACTACCGTTCGTGTACCTGGCCGCAATGCCGCTGCCGGGCTCCTTCATATCCTTGCGCTCCATCAGAGCCTTGTCGAAGTCGAGATCGGCCTCGTCGACGTACCTCTTCGCCTCCGGTTTCTCCGCGTAGCCGCCGGCGAACTCTTTCTCGACCATGAACCGGCTGTGCGCGGACTCGTCGCTCTTCTGCATGCCGGTCTCGCCGTGGAAGGTTTTCATCGCGGAGATCTGCGGCGGCACCGCCGGCAGCTCCCCGTAGAAGCTGCTGCTCATCGCGGCCGTCGAGAACTCGACCGTCTTCCGCTGCTGCTGCTCCTCCTCCTCCTCCTTGTCCGAGATCGGTTCAGTGCGGTGCGTCGTGTGCGGGGAGTAGCCGACCTGCGAGGTCGAGGAGAGGGGCGACGAGGGCGGCTCGTCTTCGCTGCTACCCCACACGTGGGTCGTGGCCTTGCTGCGCACACTGCTGTGCTCGCTGGGCGGGCTGACCCGATCCTTCTCGCTGGAGGACGCCTCGTCGGAGCCCGGGCTGTCGCTACGCTGCAACTCCGTGGACTTGAACGCTCCGTGGATGCTGTCGATGATGCTGCTGATCGCGGCGTCTTTGCCCGGCAGCCGCTCGTCCACCTTCACGTCGGTCTTCTCTGCCAGCACGACCGTCTCGCCCTTCTCGTTCGTCGTCTCGGTGACCTCGCGAGTGGTCGTCACGATCTCGCCCTCGTCGGATATCGTTTTCGTCGTCGTGATGATGGTCCGGATCACCTCGCCCGATCGGAAGCCTTCCGGTGTGGCGGTCGACGAGCGGCCGTCGGACCTCCGGTCGGGGGTCGACCGCCCGGAGAGGTGCGGCTGCGCGGCCGCGGCGCCGTCCCGGATCAACGGCGACACGGGGACCTCCGGGGTGGACTTGCCGGTCGAGCCGCTGAAGACGATGTCCTTCGGCAATGATATGTCGGGCGAGGACTTGCCGGAGTAGCTCTTGTCGTCGGATATCAGGTCGCGCACCAACGGCGATACCGAGTGCTCGTGCTTCTCCGCGGCCAGACGCGCCTCCCTGCCCGCCTCGAGCTTGTCCTCCTGCTTCGAGTCGGGTGTCGACTTGCCGGAATCGTAGAACGCCCTGACGTCGGGCGTGGACGCGCCGGACGTCACGGTCGTGATGGTCTCCTTGAAGATCTTCTCCGCGGACTTAGCCTCCGCCGCGAGCTTGCCGCTCTTGTCGTCGATCAGTTTCTCCAACAGCTCCTCGCTGTCCACGGTGTCGCTGCTCTCCTTAACGTCCTTCTTCGTGGTGACCTTGCCGTCCGGGCCGGTGATGGTGGTCACCGTCGTCACGATCCGCTTCACGTCAGCGCTCGCCGTGTCCGTCGGCGCGCTCTCCTCGCTCACGACCTTGTAGGCGGTGCCCGAAGTCGGGTCTGTGTAGATCTTGGACGGGTCGGCCTGCGACCGCTCGGCGTCCGAGAGCTCCTCCGTCACGATCGTCCTCGTTGTTCTCGTGGTGATCGTCTTCACGAATTCGCCGGAGTCCTCGGTGAAGCCGGCGGCAGCCTCGTCCTCGGGCACGATCACCTCGCGTTTGATCACCTTCGTGATGACCTCGGGCTCGTCCTGCTCGATGATCTCGCGCTTCACCACCTTGGTGACCACCTCCGGCTCGCCGTGCTCCACGATCTCGCGTTTGATGATCTTGGTGATCGCCTCGGGCTCGTCCGACTGTCCGACACTCGACGGCCGCTTCGCTTCTCTGCCGGCCACTTCGGCCTCACCTTCTCGATCGATCACCTCGCGCTTCACTATTTTCTTCACCACTATGACACCGCCGTCGTGTTCGCCGACCGAGCCGCTCGGCACGGTTCGCTTCGTCGTCCCAGCCACCTCTTCGGGCTCCTCTTCCTCAACTACCTCGCGTTTCACTATCTTCTTCACCACGATAACGTCGCCGTCGATCCCTTCAGTCACCTTCTTGATTACAGTCTCGGACTCCCCATCCTCCCCTTCGATCACTTCACGCTTCACCACCTTCCTCACTATGATCACGTCGTCTTCAGTCGATTCGTCCGCCGCTTCGTGCCGGATCACGTCGCCTTTCACCACCTTCGTCACCGTTCTCGGCTCTCCCACCTCTCGCTTGACCACTTTCTGAACTACATCAACGTCTTCCGTCGGGATCCGTTCGCCCACCTTCGTAACTTTCGCGTCCTCGCCGGCAATGCCGTCCTCCGAGCTCTCCACGGACGAGCTGAAGGCTCGCCTCGCTTGCCCAGCTTTCCCCTCCTCCTCCTCTTTGGCGGCTCCTCGCGGCCGCTTGCCGGCTTTGTCGCCGCCGGGCTCCAGTCCTGTTTCCGGCGTGGCGTCGTGCGTCGCGTACTCCGGCGTGGACTTGCCGGAGAGCGTGGTGATGTGCGTCGTCCTCATCTCCGTCATCCCGCCGACGAAGGCCTTGTGAAACTGGCTCTCGTAGCCCATCAGGTAACCGGGCTTGTCCAGCGGCTGCTCCTCCGAGTCCGGGTACATGCTGTACTTGACCGGAGACTTCCTGCCGGCGGCCTCCGCCGGCAGTTCGTAATCCGCATCGGTTGTCCTGTCGTAGTGATACATCCTCTTCTCGTACTCCTCGTCCTCCTCTTGGTAGATCTCCGGGTCGATCACAGACTCCCGCAAGTACTTCCTCTTCAGTATGATCTCCTCGATGATCTCCAGGATGATGTATCGCGGCAATGAGGTCCTGATGATTATCTCCTCAAGCGTCACCTCCGTGATCCTCCTACCCTTCTTGATGTACTCCTCCTCCAGCAGCTTCTCCGTTTCCGTCCGCTTCTCTTCGGACACCGAGATCTCCTCGTCTATGTGCGGCTCCGACCGGACCGGGCTGTCCTGCGTCGACTTGTCGGAGGGTATAGGCTCCGGGCTGAGGCTGGGGCTGCCGGAGAGCGCTTTCCCGTCTCTGCCGTATCGCTCGCTGCCCACGGGAGACATCTTGCTCTCTTCCAGACCACCGTCGTCCCGCTCTTTGGACGGGCCCAGGTCGCCGTCGATCACGGTGTCTCGGGGAATCTGTCTCCTCACGATGATCTCCTCGATAATCATGACGACGACGTATCGCGGCACGGACTTCAGAATCACGATCTCCTCCAACACCTGCCCTGTGATCTTCCTCTTCTTCGCGATAAACTCGTCGGTGAGGTAATGCTCGATCTCTGCTCGCTTTTGCGGCGCGACCACCTCCTCTTCTTGTTCTTCCCGTCGGATCGGCACCTCCTCGTCGACGAAGACCGAGCTCCTCGACATCTTGCGCCGGCTGATGATGTCCTCGATGATCTGCATCACCGTCATCTGCGGCACCATGTAAGTCATGGCCAATTTCTCGGTCACCAGCAGACTGATCTTCTTCTTGGGCACGATGAACTCTTCCAGGATGTATCTCTCGATCTCAGCCTTCTTCTCGGCCGTCATTTTAACGATGTCCTCCTCCTCGTCGTCCGGTCTCTTCATCTTCGCCGACCGTGCGGCTTCCGGCTCCTCGAAGTCGGCGAGGCCTTTCTCGCGGATCTTCTTCAGTTCCTCTTGGATCGTCTCAGGGGAGGTGATGGGACTCTTCGCTTTCGGCGAGCTCTTGCTCCCGTCCTCTTCGCCGAGCGGTTTCCCCGCTTCGCCGAGTTTGCTGGTGTCCTCCTTCGGCTCCTGAGAAGGCTCAGCGGCCGATTTGTCCTCGGGTAGACTGGCCTTTCTGCTGGCCGGGCCCTTCTCGTCGATGTCGAAGATACTCTGTGAGCGTGATCGGTCCTTCTCCGGGGCTTTGTCCACCGGCGAACCCGCTCCCGACGATTTGACGGACTCGCTTTTCGCGATTTGTCCGACCGTCGGACTCAGCGAAGCTGGCTGCTCGCCCTTCGTCTCCGGCTGCACGATCTTGCTGTCGATGTCGTCGAGCTTCTCGCTCACGACGCTGGACGCCCTCGACTTGTCCTTCTGACGATCGGTCTTCTCGTCGGCTGGACTCGGCGACTTCGACTCCGTCCGGTCGCTGATGATGCTCAACGACCTCGTCTTGTCTACCAGTTTGCTCGGCGCGTCGGACGTTCCCCGATCGGCGACGTCGCCTTTCTCGATCTCTCCTTTGTCGTCCGTCGGTTTGTCCAAGACGATACTCGGGGATCGCGGCTTATCGCGCGCCTGGGAAACGTCGCCGACCAGTTTCACGTCCAACTTATCGGGAACGGTCGGGGACTTCTCCTCGACGTCTACCTTCCCCGGCATTTTCATGTCCGTGAGGCTGGGAGACTTGTCGCTGGCATCTTCGTAGTACTCCTTGCCGCCGAGTTTGTCGTCCGACGTCCTTCCATCGGACTTGTCGCTGGCGGTGCTGGGAGATTTGCTGCGATCAGCGGATGTTTCCAATCTGTCGGAGGGCGACATCGGCTTCTCGATCGTCTCCGCTTTGTCGGTCGCGAGACTCGCGACGCTGGACGACCTGGATTTGTCGGCTGGCGGCTCAACAACGTCCTTCAGGTCCGGCTTCTCCTCCGTCACGCTGGTCGCTTTCGAGTCCTCGGCGGACTTTTTGCCATCGGACTTCTCGCTCGGAGATTTGCTTCTGTCGTGCGGCACCTCCGCTTTGTCGGTTGGTGGCTCAACAACGTCCTTGAGGTCCACTTTCTCCTCCGTCACGCTGGTCGCTTTCGAGTCCTCGGCGGACTTTTTGCCATCGGACTTCTCGCTCGGAGATTTGCTTCTGTCGTGCGGCACCCCCGCTTTGTCGGTTGGTGGCTCAACAACGTCCTTGAGGTCCGGCTTCTCCTCCGTCACGCTGGTCGCTTTCGAAGACTTCTCGCTTGGAGATTTGCTTCTGTCATGCGGCTCCACCGTTTTATGAAGAACCGTGGGCGACACCGGCTCTTTTGGCTCGGTCGTGCTTATCACACTGGGCGACCTAGACTTGTCGAGAGTCGGCTCCGACAAGTCCTTCAAGTCGCCCGTATCTCCGGCGACGCTCGACGGCTTGGAAGCCACCGCTGACTTCGTGCCCTCGGACTTCTCGCTGGCCACGCTCGGCGACTTGCTCCTCACGACTTCGTCCAACTTTTTGTCTAATACCGGGGATTTCGCTTTCTCCGACGGTTCCTTTTGATCGGACGCAATACTGGCGATACTTGGTGACTTGGACTTGTCCATTGGCTGCTCTGTGACGTCCGCTAAGTCGAGCTTGTCCTCGGCAATGCTCGACGACTTCGACTCGCCGAGGGATCTCTTGCCGTCGGATTTATCGCTCGCCATACTCGGCGACTTGCTCACACCAGGTGTCTTCTGCTCGTCTATTGGCTTCTCCTGGTCTTCGGGAATGCTCACAACGCTAGGGGATTTTTCAATTCGCTGCTCCGAGCCGAGGTCTCTTAAATCCGGCTTCTCTCCGGCGAGACTCGGTGACTTCGAGCGGTCCGTGGGCTCTTTCTGTTCGCTAGGTGACTTCGGTTTCTCGTCGAGAGTACTCGGTGATTTTTCACGATCGAGTGGTTCCTTCGTCTCGCTAGTGCCGCTTACGATACTAGGAGACCTCGATTTTTCTGTCGTTATTTCCGTGACATCTTTCGTGTCGGGTTTCTCTCCGGCAATGCTCGGTGACTTTGAGCGGTCCGCGGGCTCTTTCTGATCGCCAGGTGACTTTGGCTTCTCGTCGACAGTACTTGGTGATTTTTCGCGGTCGAGTGGCTCCTTCGATTCGCTAGTGCCGCTTATGATACTAGGAGACCTCGATTTCTCTGTCGTTACTTCCGTGACATCTTTCGCGTCGAGGCTCGGTGACCTTAGGCGGTCAGTGGGTTCTTTCTGTTCGCTAGGGGACTTCGGCTTTTCGTCGACGGTACTCGGAGATTTTTCGCGGTCGAGCGGTTCCTTCGACTCGCTGGTGACGCTCATGATACTAGGAGACCTCGATTTCTCTGTCGTTACTTCCGTGACATCTTTCGCGTCGGGTTTCTCTCCGGCGATACTCGGTGACTTCGAGCGGTCCGTGGGCTCTTTCTGTTCGCTAGGTGACTTCGGTTTCTCGTCGAGAGTACTCGGTGATTTTTCACGATCGAGTGGTTCCTTCGTCTCGCTAGTGCCGCTTACGATACTAGGAGACCTCGATTTTTCTGTCATTATTTCCGTGACATCTTTCGCGTCCGGTTTCTCTCCGGCGATGCTCGGTGACTTCGAGCGGTCCGTAGGTTCTTTCTGTTCGCCAGGAGACTTCGGTTTCTCGTCGGGAGTACTCGGTGATTTTTCACGGTCGAGTGGTTCCTTCGTCTCGCTAGTGACGCTCATGATACTAGGAGACCTCGATTTCTCTGTCGTTACTTCCGTGACATCTTTCGCGTCGGGTTTCTCTCCGGCGATGCTCGGTGACTTCGAGCGGTCCGTGGGCTCTTTCTGTTCGCTAGGTGACTTCGGTTTCTCGTCGAGAGTACTCGGTGATTTTTCACGGTCGAGTGGTTCCTTCGTCTCGCTAGTGCCGCTTACGATACTAGGAGACCTCGATTTTTCCGTCGGCGCTTCCATGACATCTTTCGCGTCGGGTTTCTCTCCGGCGATGCTCGGTGACTTCGAGCGGTCCGTGGGCTCTTTCTGTTCGCTAGGTGACTTCGGTTTCTCGTCGAGAGTACTCGGTGATTTTTCACGGTCGAGTGGTTCCTTCGTCTCGCTAGTGCCGCTTACGATACTAGGAGACCTCGATTTTTCCGTCGGCGCTTCCATGACATCTTTCGCGTCGGGTTTCTCTCCGGCGATACTCGGTGTCTTCGAACGGTCCGTGGGCTCCTTCTGTTCGCTAGGTGACTTCGGTTTCTCGTCGAGAGTACTCGGTGATTTTTCACGGTCGAGTGGTTCCTTCGTCTCGCTAGTGCCGCTTACGATACTAGGAGACCTCGATTTTTCCGTCGGCGCTTCCATGACATCTTTCGTGTCGGGTTTCTCTCCGGCGATGCTCGGTGACTTCGAGCGGTCCGTGGGCTCTTTCTGTTCGCTAGGTGACTTCGGTTTCTCGTCGAGAGTACTCGGTGATTTTTCACGGTCGAGTGGTTCCTTCGTCTCGCTAGTGCCGCTTACGATACTAGGAGACCTCGATTTTTCCGTCGGCGCTTCTATGACATCTTTCGCGTCGGGTTTCTCTCCGGCGATACTCGGTGTCTTCGAACGGTCCGTGGGCTCCTTCTGTTCGCTAGGTGACTTCGATTTCTCGTCGAGAGTACTCGGTGATTTTTCACGGTCGAGTGGTTCCTTCGTCTCGCTAGTGTCGCTTATGATACTAGGAGACCTCGATTTTTCCGTCGTTACTTCCGTGATATCTTTCGCGTCGGGTTTCTCTCCGGCGATGCTCGGTGACTTCGAGCGGTCCGTGGGCTCTTTCTGCTCACCAGGTGACTTCGGTTTCTCATCGAGAGTACTCGGTGATTTCTCACGGTCGAGTGGTTCCTTCGTCTCGCTAGTGACGCTTATGATACTAGGAGACCTCGATTTTTCTGTCGTTACTTCCGTGACATCTTTCGCGTCGGGTTTCTCTCCGGCGATGCTCGGTGACTTCGAGCGGTCCATGAGTTCTTTCTGTTCGCTAGGTGACTTCAGTTTCTCATCGCCAGTACTCGGTGATTTTTCACGGTCGAGAGGTTCCTTCGTCTCGCTAGTGCCGCTTATAATACTGGGAGATCTTGATTTCTCTGTCGTTGTTTCCGTGACGTCTTTCGCGTCGGGGATCGGTGACTTCGAGCGATCCACGGGCTCTTTTGTCTCGCCAGGTGACTTCGGCTTCTCGTCGAGAGTTTTCGGCGATTTTTCGTGGACAAGCGGCTCCTTCGACTCGCTAGTAGCGCTTATAACACTAGGAGACCTAGATTTTTCTGTCAGTGCTTCTGTGACGTCTTTCACGTCGCGGATCGGTGATTTTGGGCGGTCTGCAGGCTCTTTCTGTTCGCCAGGTGACTTCGGCTTCTCGTCGACGGTAGTCGGTGATTTTTCGCGGTCGAGTGGCTCCTTCAATTCGCTAATGTCGCTTATAATACTAGGAGACCTCGATTTGTCCATCGGTGCTTCCGTGATATCTTTCGCATCGGGTTTCTCCCCGGCGATGCTTGGCGACTTCGAGCGGTCCGTGGGTTCCTTCTGTTCGCCAGGTGACTTCGGCATCTCGTCGACGGTAGTCGGTGATTTTTCGCGGTCGAGCGGCTTTTTCAATTCGCTAGTGTCGCTTATAATACTAGGAGATATCGATTTCTCCAACGGCGCTTCCGTGACATCTTTTACGTCGGGTTTTTCCCCGGCGATGCTGGGAGACTTCGAGCGATCCGTGAGTTCTTTCTGTTCGCCAGGTGACTTCTCGTCGACGGTAGTCGGTGATTTTTCGAGGTCGAGCGGCTCTTTCGATTCGCTAGTGCCACTTATAATACTAGGAGACCTAGATTTGTCCATCGGTGCTTCCGTGATATCTTTCGCGTCGGGTTTTTCCCCAGCGATGCTGGGTGACTTCGAACCGTCCGTGGGTTCTTTCTGTTCGCCAGGTGACTTCGGTTTCTCGTCGACAATACTTGGTGATTTTTCGCGATCGAGCGGCTCTTTCGACTCGCTAGTGACGCTTATGATACTAGGAGACCTCGATTTCTCTGTCGTTACTTCCGTGACATCTTTCGCGTCGGGTTTCTCTCCGGCGATGCTCGGTGACTTCGAGCGGTCCGTGGGCTCTTTCTGTTCGCTAGGTGACTTCGGTTTCTCGTCGAGGGTACTCGGTGATTTTTCACGGTCGAGTGGTTCCTTCGTCTCGCTAGTGCCGCTTACGATACTAGGAGACCTCGATTTTTCTGTCGTTACTTCCGTGACATCTTTCGCGTCCGGTTTCTCCCCAGCGATGCTGGGTGACTTCGGCTTCTCGTCGACAATACTCGGTGATTTTTCGCGATCAAGCAGTTCCTTCGACTCACTAATGTCGCTTGTAATACTAGGAGACCTCGATTTCTCTATTGGCGCTTCCGTGACATCTTTTGCGTCAGGTTTCTCCCCGGCGATGCTGGGTGACTTCGAGCGATCCGAAGGCTCTTTCTGTTCGCCAGGTGACTTTGGCTCCTCGTCGACAATACTCGGTGATTTTTCGCGGACGAGCGGTTCTTTAGACTCGCTAGTGCCGCTTATAATGCTAGGAGACCTCGATTTCTCCGTCGGCGCTTCCGTGACATCTTTCGTGTCGGGGCTCGGTGACTTGGTGCGTTCCGTGGGCTCTTTCTGTTCGCTAGGTGACTTCGGCTTCTCGTCGACGGTACTCGGTGATTTTTCACGATCAAGTGGTTCCTTCGACTGGCTAGTGCCGCTTATAATACTAGAAGACCTTGATTTCTCTGTCGTTACTTCCGTGACATCTTTCGCGTCGGGTCTCTCTTCGGCGATGCTCGGTGACTTCGAGCGGTCCCCGGGCTCTTTCTGTTCTCCAGGTGACTTCGGCTTTTCGTCGACGGTAGTCGGTGATTTTTCGCGATCGAGCGGCTCCTTCGACTCGCTAGTGCCACTTATGATACTAAGAGACCTTGATTTCTCCGTGGGCGCTTCCGTGACGTCTTTCATGTCGAGGCTTGGTGACTTCGAGCGGTCCACCGGCTCTTTCTGTTCGCCAGGTGACTTCGGCTTTTCGTCGTCGGTAGTCGGTGATTTCTCGCGGTCGAGGAGCTCTTTCGATTCGATAGTACCGCTTATAATACTAGGAGACCTCGATTTCTCTATCGGCGCTTCCGTGACATCTCTGGCGTCGGGTTTCTCCCCGATGCTGGGTGACTTCGAGCGGTCCGTCGGTTCTTTCTGTTCGCTAGGTGACTTCGGTTTCTCATCGACAGTACTCGGTGATTTTGCGCGGTCGAAAGTCTCTTTCGTCTCTTCTGTGACACTGACAACGCTTGGTGACTTCTCCAAAGACGGTTCTGGAAGGTCCTTCACATCAGGTTTCTCCTCAGCCAGGCTCGGTGATTTCGTGCGAGCCGCAGCGTCCTTCTGCTCGCCTGCTGCGGAACTCACCGGACTGGGCGACTTAGACTTGTCAAGTGGCATTCCTGTCGCGTCTGCCACATCCTTTTCGTCTGGTTTTTCGGCGGCCAAGCTGGGCGGCTTCGAAAGATCGATTGGCTCTTTCTGCTCGCTGGTAGTGCTGACGACGCTGGGCGACCTGGACTTCTCCAACGGCTCGGTGACGTCCTTCAGGTCCGGCTTCTCCTCGGCGGTGCTCGGAGACTTCGAGCGATCGCCCGTAGCGCTTGCAACACTGGGCGATCTGGATTTATCGTGAGGTACCTCGGCTACGTCCTTCAAGTCCGGCTTCTCCCCGGCAACGCTGGGCGACTTGGAGAGGTCGGTCGGTTCTTTCTGCTCCCCGGTGACGCTGATCACACTCGGGGACCTGGACTTTTCCGTTGTCGGCTCGTCTCTCACGTCCGGCTTCTCGTCGGCGATGCTCGGCGACTTGGACCGGTCAGCGGGCGCCTTCTGCTCGACGCTGACGCTCACCACGCTAGGTGACTTCGACTTGTCAAGCGGCTGCTCCGCGACGTCCTTCATATCCGGTTTTTCGTCCGTGATGCTCGGTGACTTGGAGCGTTCGTCTTTCTTATCAGCCGCGATGCTCGAGACGCTCGGAGATCTCGACTTCTCGGCAGGTTCCGGCGCGAGACCCTCCGGCTTCTCTCCGACCGGGGATTTCCTTGCTTGCTCAGCAGGCTGTTGCTCGTCGATACTGGGCGAGCGCGATTTCTCGCGCGGCTCTTTGTCGCCGATGTCCAACTTCTGCTCGACCGGACTCGGTGACTTGCTCTTCTCGGGCGACTCTCTCGCTTCATCGCCGGTGACAGGTGACTTATCCTTGAGCGGTGGTTCCTTAGGCTCGCTCACGATACTCGCCACGCTCGGTGATCGCGACTTGTCCACTGGGAGCTGCATTGAGTCTTTCAGATCGACTTGATCGGGCTGCGTCGGGGACTTCGACTCGTCCTTCGGAACGTCGGCTTTGTCGTCCTTGACACTGGCGACGCTAGGCGATCGGGCGCTCTCGATCGGTAAATCCGCGTCCTTGAGGTCTACTTTTTCTGTACAAATGCTCGGTGATCTAGAACGGTCACTGACTTTTTTGCTATCTGATTTATCACTAACTACGCTGGGAGATCTATCTTTATCGTGTGGTTCTTCAGTCTTATCAATAGCTTTAGGCGAGTCTGGCCTATCAAAAATAGGGGATTTGGTTTTCTCTAAATAACGCTCCGTCGCATCTTGAAGGTCATCCAGCTGCTTGTCCGCGGCCACGCTCGGTGATTTGGAACGATCGGCCTCTCTGCTTTCGTCGGATCGCTCGCTGATCGCGCCTGGGGATCGAGCTTCGTCAATTGGTCCCTTTTCATCGTGGAGTTCACTCTCGAGAATAGGCGATTTCCCGCTGATCGTTTCCTTCTCGACCGCGCTTGGTGATTTCGACTTGTCGCTCCTTTCTTCTTCCTCGGCCGCTTCCTTATCACTTAGAAGACTAGAGGGCTTATCGAGAGACTTCTCGTCGGATTTTTCACTGGTGATGCTCGGAGATTTAGACCCGTCCGCCGGCTCCTTCTCGGCTTCCTTAGCCGCGTCGACGACCTCTGGCTTCGCTTCCTTCGCTTTCTCGTCGTCAGCCTCCGCGGGTGATTTTAACTTAGCCTCATCCGCTGTTTCCTCGCCGGGGGATCTCGGCTTGTCGAGCAATGCGACAGTTTCCTTCTCCGCTAAGCTGGGACGCCGGTCTTCCGGCTCGACCGTTTTCAACTCCTCCGCCTTCACACTAGCGACACTCGGTGAGCGCGACTTGTCCTCTGGCTGAGCGAGTGAATCGGCCGCCTTGTCAGCGTCAGCGACGCTGGGAGACTTGGAGCGCACTGATTCCTTGTCCTCGGATTTCTCGCTGGACGCGCTGGAGATGTCCTTCTCGTCCGGTTTCTCGCTGCTCACGCTCGGCGATCTCGCCTTCTCCGCCGGAACAGCGTCCAGAAGTTTGTCATCCTTGCTCTCCGGAGTCGGTGATTTTTCCTCAGCTTGGGATATCGACACGTCCTTGTCGGTAGTCGGTTTGATTTCTCTCGTGGGTTCGGTTGGTTTCTCAGCGACTTCCTCGGGCGCTTCCTCCTCGCTGATGGGCGTCTTCGCGAAGTACGCCTCGTGCTTGTCCGGTGATTTCGAGAAGATCGTCTCGGCCGGTGAAACGTCCTCCGATCGAAGAGATTCGGGTGTCTTCGGGACGCTTTCTTTTTCAGTTTCCGGAAGTATCTTCTCAATCGGGAGTGTCGGTTTCTCCATCGCTTCCTCCGCCGGAGATTTCTCGAGGGGCGATTTTGCTGTCTGCACATCCTCGTGCTTCGCCTCAGGCGGCACCTTTTTGTCCAACGTTGTTGTATCGGCCACCTGCGCGGTATCTTTCTCATCAGGTTCGAGCTTCTCAGCGATCGCTTCCACAGCGGGCTTGGCCACGTCGATCTTTTCGACAGCCTCTTCAGTTATAACTAGTTAATCAGTTAAAAGCTAGGTTAACGAGTTAATAATTTTTAACTTGACGTGGAATTAATTTCAAGTGATTTAACTCTTAACTCAAACGAGTTATTTAAAATATATTAACTTTTTAATGTTTTCTGTATATAAGTTAAAATAATTCATCAATATTGAAATCATTGCGAGCTGCTTACGATAGAAAATAAGAAGAATAAAAAATAATGTCAGCAGAATTTTTCTCTTTTCAGAGTTAGAATATTTTTTTTCGTGTCCTGAAGCATAAAACAGTCGGAATTTTCATCCATGTAAATATTATTACATATATCACTTTTGTTGAATTATCAAATTATCACATTGTAATAATTTTTTTCATTTATATCATATACCTCGTACTTTCAGAAGAAATTCGCTAAGAATTAAAAAACTGACTATCTTCCAGAAATATTTTCAATCCCTAAACTTCGAGATACGCAACATAAAAAAATATAGGTCTAATATAATTTTTTATATTCTACAACATATTCAAAGCCCGTTAAAATCAATGAGGGACACTTCCAACCGTCGCCCTGGTGGTTAAAAATGAAAATTAACTCACCCAATCCTGCCTCTTGGGGCGGCGACGGAGATTTCGATCTCGGTCTGTCCGCCTTTTCTTCGACCTCCTCGGCGGGAGCCTTCGTTATCTCGACGTGATCCTTGACTTCCTCCGCTGGAGATTTGGGTTTGCCGACTTGTTCGGCGACGAGTTCACCGGGAGATTTTAATTCCTCGAGCTTGTCGGGGACTTCTTCCGCCGGCGACTTCGGCTTCGTGATTTTCGCTTTGTCGTCGTCGATCGACGGCACTTCGGAATCCTTCCGCTCCTTACACGGCTCTGACTTCTCCAAACTGTCCTCGAGGTCCTGAGAGTCACGAGCGCCCAAGGGCGATTTCTCCAAGCTGTCTTCCGACGTGACCTTGTCTTTAGCGTCGGGCGGGGATTTTTCAGAGATACTGTCCTTCTCCGGCGTGCTCTCCTCTGAGCGCAAGGAATCCTTGTCTATGAGCAAGGAGTCCTTGTCCGGTGTGGATTTCACAGACGTGTCTTTCAGAGAATCGTCCGGGGTGACGGTCTTCATGAAGGTTATGGTGCCGGTCGGGCAAATCTCGGTCTCCTCCTTGCCATCTTCACTGCTCGCCGTGACCAACATTCTTCGCACGGTGCCAGTGTCCTCGTCGGTTTTCGACGGTTTGTCCTCCGGTGATTTTTTACCCTCATCCTTGGCCTCTTCGGGAAGCTCAGCCTCGATATCGTCTTTCGTCTTTGGCGCTTCGTCCTCCGGTTCCCGTGAAACGCTCCTTTTCCTGCGCGAAACTTCCTCGGCCGCTTCAGGAGGACTCTTCTCGTCCTCGGTCTCCTTAGTCTCCACAAGTTTGGGTATAACAGGAATGTCTTCTGCGACCAGTTGGAATTTCGGCTCCGTTGCGAAGCCCGTCGCGTCCGCTAATTTAGTTTCCGGTCTGATCGCTTCCACGACCTCCTCAGTATCTTTCAATAGCTCTTCTTTCGTCGGAGTTGTCTCTTTTGACTTCACATCCTCCACTAGGACCTTCTGGTCGGTCTCTTTGTCTGCGATCGCGGCTTCCGCTGCTTTCACTACCTCGTCCGTCACGGGCTTCTCATCGATCGCTTTCGGACTCGGTACGGTTGCCTTAGAAGTGTCTTCCGGCTCGACGGCTGCGCCAATCGACGGCCGCTTGTCGGGGGTGACGTCTTTGGGCGCCTCCTTCTCTTCGACTTCCTTACGTTCGTCCACTTTCTCGGTCGGAACTTCGTCCGCCTTGTCGAGGACCGGCGACACCGGCTTCGCGGTGGGCTCCTTCGGGAGAACGTCGTCCGTCTTTTCTTTAGCCTCGTCCAGGTACTTCTCGATGGTGTCGACGACCTCCGACACCTCGGATGTCTCCGGCTCCTCGGGCTCCCGCTTTTCGTCCGCGGGCTTCACGGCCTTCGCCACATCGACCTGAGGCTCTTCCTTGCCCGCCTTCTCTTTAGTTTCTTGCACGAACTTCTCGTCCGCTTCGATCACCTCGCTTGTGGTATCGTCTGCGGTCTCTTCAACTTCCTCCTTTTCCCTCATCTCGTCCGCCTTCTCGGGAGACGTGGCCGGCAAGTCGTGCACTTTGTACTCCTGCTCGACCGCCTCAAAGTCGTCGATCACATCCTTCTCGTGCTCCTTTAAGGCCGACGGCTCTTCTTCGACGGGAGACGCCTCCTTCTTCTTTACGTCCGTCGTGCCGTCGGAGATCCTCCTGGGTACGCTGACGAAGCCGTCCACCAGTTTCTCCTCCTCCTCCTCCTCCTCCTCGGGCACGGTGGGCGATTCCTTTTCAGCGACCTCACGCTCGTCCTCTTTCTTGTCCTCCTTCGCCTCGACCGGAGATTTCTTCTCCTCGGCCAGACCGGGCGCTTCGACGAGCGACTTTCTCTTCTCAGCCGGCACTTCCGCTTCCGGCGACTTTTCCTCCTCCGCGATCACGCGAGACACTTCCTCTTCGGTGATGCTCAGCAGCGCGCGCCTCGGAATCTTCCTCTTGACAATGATCTCCTCGATAATCTCGATGACGATTCTCCTGGATACATTCTTCTTGCCGCAGATCTCCTCGAGCTTCTCAACGGTGACGCCGCCGCCCTTGCCGACGTATTCACTGACGATATACTCCTCGACTTCCGCCCGTTTCTGCGAAGTTACCGGGAGCTCCTTCGTCTCCGAAATCTCGGGCACTTCGGTGGGTGATTCTCGCTTCTCATCTGAGACCTTCGCTTCCGGTGGCTCTTCCTCTCGCTCCTCGGCTGTCTCGCCGATGATCGCCGATATCTCCTCCACGGTGAGTCCGAGCACCGTCTCCCTGGGAACCTTTCTTCTCACGATGATCTCTTCGATGATCTCGATGAGGATCTGCTTGGGCACGGCCTTCTCCGCGGAGATCTGCTCGATCGTCGACCTGGTGATCTTCTTGCCTTTGACGACATACTCGTCGACGATGAGCTCCTCGAGCTCCGCGCGTTTCTGCGCCGCGATCGGCTCCTCCGGCTCGGCTTCCACCACGACTGATTCGCGCTTCGCGCTGATGTCTATCTTCGGCGTGATCTGCTCCTCCGCGGACTCCTCCGGCGACTCCTCCGGCGACTTCTCCGGCGGCTCCTCTCGAGCGATCTCCGACAGCACTTCCTCGGGAACGTCGAGCACCATGTGCCGGACGATCTTCCTCTTGACGATGATCTCCTCGATGATCTCGATCACGATCTTCTTGGGCACCACCTTCTTTATCGAGATCTCCTCGACGACCTGTATCGTGATCCGCTTGCCTTTGACGATGTACTCGTTCACGATGTACTCCTCGACCTCCATCCTCTTCTCGGGAGTGATCGGCTCCTTCAGCTTCAGTATCTCGGGATCGTCCACCACGCTCTCCCTCGGCAGGCCCTTCCTCACGATGATCTCCTCGATGATGTAGATGACGCGTTCCCGCGGGATACGCTTCACCACGGTGATGTACTCGATCACCTCGATCGTGATTCTCTTTTTCTTCGTGATGATCAGCTCCTCGATTATCTCCTCGACCGGCGCTTCCCTGCTGAGAACCACCTTCACGTCTTCGGGCAGCTTCGGCGCCTCAGCGGCACCCGGTGGACCCGCCGCCTCCAATTCCTGATCGTACATCTTGTCGGTGGTGAATTTCGGCGAGGTCGGCGCGGAGTCCGGTGTCACCATCACTATCTCCGCCTTCGCCGGAGATACCTTCTGCTCGAAGCCTATCACCGGCTGCTCTATCTCGCCCTCCGGCAGCTTGTCCTCGAGGGAGGGCCGTTTCGCCACCTCCTTCACGCACACCGTTTCGATACCGGCCTGCAGCACGTCCACTTGAGACGTGTCGGGCTCGTCCTTTGGCTTCTCATGCGCGATGTGTTCGTCCTCTTTCAGCATCTCCTCGCAGATCTTCTGGGCACCCTTGATGTCTTTCGTGATGTCTTCTTTCACGGGAGACACCATCTCCTCCTTCTTCACTGCTTTCACGCAGGGTTCTTCCTTCACCTTGACAGCGTCGGGTTTCTCGTACGGTGAGAGCAGCGGTTTCTCCGGCTTCTCCGGGATTAGTTCCTCGACTTCTTCGTGAACCGGGATTTCTTCTGTGATACCGACTTTCGTCGGTATCACGACAGACTCGAAATCGGGTTTAGGTACCTTCTCCTCTAGTTCGACGGCCTCCTCCGGGGATTCCTTCCCACTTGGTACGGAAGGCTTCTTTTCCGCCGGGACTGGGGAGATTTCTTCCTTCGACGGCTTCCTATCCGTCGGGACTGGCGAGATTTCTTCCTTCGACGGCTTCCTATCCGTCGGGACAGGCGAGATTTCCTCCTTCGATGGCTTCCTGTCCGTCGAGACCGGTGAGATCTCGTCCTTCTTAGCAGGCTCCTCAAACAACACCTTGTGAGAGAGGAAATCGTCTTCTTTAAGAACTTCGGCGACCTTCTTCACGATTTCCTCGACGTTCTTAGGCTTGTCGTCGATTTCAATACCGGCGGTGCCGGCGAGGACCTCTCCCACGTCCCTGACGGCCTCCTTCACATCCCTGAACGGTCCCTCCGGCTCCTCCTCTTCGTACTCCTCTTCGAAATCTTCGTCCTTCGGTATAGCAAATTTGACCTTTTCCGGCTCCTTTATGTCAGGCGAGAAGCTCTCGATATGCGGCTTGATCTCCTCCAACTTCTCGATCACTCCTTCTAAGGTGTCCTTCACCGCATCTGCCAAGGCGGGTTGTAACTCCTGCAACGCGGCGGCCATTTCTTCCTCCTCCTTGATCTTCTCCTCCAGAGACTCCAGGGAATCTCTCAGGCTGTCCTTGACGGTTTTGAACTTCTTCGACGCTTCCTCCAGCAGAGCCTTCACCTCCTCAGCGTCCTCCTCTATGCCCTCCTCTTTCAGGAGCTCGATCTCCTTCGCGATTTCTTGCTCCTCGAGTGATTTCGTCGATGGGACGACGACAGGTGGTGCTTTCTCCGACGGAGGCACTTCGATGTCGACTTTGGTGATGATTCGTTCCGGCTTATCGGTCGCGAGCTTCTCTTCGATATCCGGCACACTGGCTCTTTTGCTGTCCGATATCTCTTGTTGTATGAATGCCGCCGTTTCTTTGATGGCGGCAACCTTCACGTCGGCGATCGTGGGCTTCGCCTCCTCGAACGTCTCGGGTTTGTCGGCGGGTTTGCCGACCTTCGGGAACATCTTCTCCATGTCAACTTCCTCCAGAACCGTCTTCTCCTGGACCTTCGCTTCCTTCGGCGAGCTCGACTTCGAGGAGGACTTCTCCTCGGAATCCTTGTCGGCTTCCTTCTTCGTCTTCTTGGTCAGCTTATCGATACCCTTCTCGAACTTGTCGGCGACCTTGCCGAAGAAACTGAAGACACCTTTCTGCTCCTTGACAGGCGGCGTGGGCGGCTCTTTGACCTCCTGCGGCGTCGGCTTCTCCTCCTTGCCCTTCTCGAAGTCCTCCATCCTGTAAAGTTTCGGGTCGACCTCCTCGTGCACCGGAAGATCGGCGACCTCGTCGGGCGTCTTGACGATGTCCCTCTGCAGGCTCTGCATCGCTTGGCGGACGTCGAACACCTTGACCTCCGGTTTCACGGCGACGGGAACGGTCTCCGGTACGACTTCTTCCCTGAGCTTCGCCGGCGCGTCCTTCTCCTTCACCTCCTCGATCACGTGCTTCTCGTCGATGTCCTCCTTTATCTCGTCCAACGGTATTCGCTCGTCCTCCGGCAGGGTCGGGGCGGTGGTGGTGGCTCCGGATTCGATCGTGGAGATTCTCTCCTGGGACTCCTCCATCTTCTCGAGGACGTGTTCCTTTTGCTCGACATCTGGCTTTACGTCGGTATCGGTTTTCTTCTCCGACGAGTCAAGCTTGTCCGGGCTCAGGCTGGACGGCTCCTTCGTGATGTCCTCGCTGTCCTTCTTGCCGGAGTCATCCTTCTCCTCGGTCTTCTGCACGATCTCAGCTGCGGAAGCGATGATTTCCTTCACTTCCGCCTGCAGCTGCTCCTTGTGCTCGGCGGGTAGATCAGCGGCTTCCTTCTCGACCTTCTCCGCGGCCTTCTCGATCTTCTTCTCCGGGCTCTCGTCCTTCCCCTTTTCCTCCGGCTCTTCCTTCTCGCCCTTCTCCTTCATCGCCTCCACATCCTTCAGTATCTTCGCCTTCTCGGACTCGGCCTCGTCGAGCACATGCTTCTGTTCACCTTCGCCGCTCTGCGCGGAATCCTCGGTGTAGATCTCTTCCTTCTCGACGATCAGGTACTCGTCCTCCTCGGTCAGTTCTTGACTCTCCTTCCGGGAGCCCTCCTTCTTAGGCGCGTCCTCGATCTCGGCGGTTACGTCCTCCTCCGTGATGTCCTCCTCTTTCTTGTCGGTGGCCTCAGCGGTGATCTCGTCGTCGCCCTCGAAACGATCGTCCTTCCGAGTCTCCTCGATCCTCTCGGCCTTCTGCAGCACAGCCTCGATCTCCTCGACGACCTCCCGCTCTTCCTTCAGGTCCGCCAGCACCTTGCTCTCTATCGAATCCAGCGAGATGTCCTCCGACTGCTCGATCAAGCTCTTATCGATCGGCTTCACCGCCTCCGGCTCGATGCCGGACGGAGTAGAGACCGTGGACGAGTCGGTGGTGCCTTTGTCGCCCTTCACCTTGCGAATCACGCCGTCTTTGTCCGACTTGACGGAGGCGGTCGGCGTGCTGCGAGTGGATTTCGCCGGGCTGCCCGGCATGCGAGCCTTGCTCGGGCTGACCGGCTTGGCGCGACGGCTGATCGGCTTCCGGTCCATCGGCTTCGGCTTCGCCGAGACCTTGACCGCGGGCGCCGCCGCCGTCACGGTGTCCTTCGCGCCGGACTTCTCAATGTTCTTCTGTTCCACCACTTTCCTGTTGTTCGCTTCCTTGGCGCTCTTCGCCGGAAGACTGGGCGCGGCCTTGGACGCCGGCCTTGCCTTCGGCACGGCCTTCCAAATGTCCGTCCTGGTGCCGTTCAGGGTCTTCTTCGGAGTGGTCGGGGAAGACTTCACGGCGTCTTTCTTCTCCATGCCGGAAGGTTTCGCCTTCTTTTCGCTCGGCTTCGGCCTCGATATCAGCTCAGCCGCCTTAACGGCCTTCAGCGTGGCTCTGCCTTCCTTTAGTTCTTTCTTCTTCGGCTCGGGTTTCGGCTTGGGCTCTTTGGGCTCCTTCGGTTCCTTCGGCGCAGTCTTGTCGGGTTCCGGCTTGATTAGCTCGGTCTTTCTGATGTCGTCCTTCTTCGGTTCTTTCTTCACCTCCTTCAGCTCCTTCTCGATCTTCTTGCTTTCCTTCGCGTCGGGCTCAATTTTCTTCGCCTCCTTCGCTTCGGTCTCGATCTTTTTGTTCTCCGCGACCTTCTTCGTCTTTACCTCGGACTTGGGCTTACTCGTGGGAATGATCGGCGTGGATTGCGGAGTGGTCCTCGACGCCTCCTCCGCGGCCTTGATCGACTTGGGCTCCGACGGTTCCCTCTTGTCCTTCCTCGGCTCCGAAATCTTCTTCGACTCCTTCTCGATCAGGCTGAATTTCTGTTTGGCCGGCTTGTCCCGGAGCGTCGCCAACGACGTCGACGGCGACAGCGTCTTCGCCGAGCACACCGGGTGCTTCAGGAAGTCCAAGTGCTTAAGCCGCTCGAAACCTTCGAAGATCTTATGCTGCGGCGTGCTGCCCGGGAAGAGGATTCGCGTGATGGTGTCCTCGGGATTAGCCGGCTGCCAGACCAGGAGCGCGCATATGGACACGAGATTCTGAATGGGGAATGTGAGATTGTTGCTGTCCTTCTTGTGGGAGCCAGCGAACAGCTTCGAGTCCGACGCGTGCCACTTCGCCAAGAACTCGCGCACCTCGCGACTGTCCTTGCTCGGGCTGAGGACGTACATGTCCAGCGTGCCGTGGCCCACTTTGTGGTAGAGATTGATCGGGTCCGGGTCTCTGTAGCAGGGATGGACGCGGAGATTGATGTGCCGCAGATTCAACACCATCTCCTGCCCGATGTCGGTGAGGTTCAGGATCAGCGGATCGATGTCCTTGTCGCCGTCCGGTGAGTTTGATTGTCTTCTTTCCTGCGTCGCAGATTATTCGGGTTATTCACGCCAGCTCGTGGCATGCCAGAGGCGAACGTGCACGAGAAAGTATAACGACGAGCTGGGAACGCTTTTAGATCGCACTGGTCAGCATGAAAATTATATCTTGGCTCGAAACAACCAATTCCAGTCAATTTCGTCGTGTCAATCGCAAATATAACAATTAAGATCAAAACTTCGCTATAATCATATAGTAAGAAGGGAGGTCCGAAGGGGAATTCGCTTGTAGGGACAGAAATGTATCTCCAAGAGGTTTGCATTACTCGGTCGATCGTTCTTCATTATCCCAATTGGATTTTAATGCAGCCGAATTTTCGGACGAGTGCTTTCGGTCGCGGTAATTCGTGAATTCACGGATAGATGATTTCGTCGGCTTCGAATTTTCATCCAGTCTTCGAATGTGATAAAAATCCGATTATACGGAGCGATTTCTTTTTTTTTTTTTTCATATAAAAAGAGAAGAAAGCGACCATAAATTGGTTTGTCTTGAGAAACTTGTTCAGCGGGAAGCCGTTATGATAGCACGCAGTAGCGATATAGATCGAAGTCAAAGTGTGTCAACGAGAAGGTAAGAGTGTTATGAAGTGAAGAATACTTACAACTAAGTTACAGAAGAAATGGCCGATCTGAGGATAGACGTGCATTTCCTTCTTCTTGCGAAGGACGCTGAACATGCCGCCGATGTTGCTATTATTTATCCTAGTGACTAGAACTGCGTCCAACCGATCCAAGTGCCTGGTGAAGTCCCAGAAGCAAGCCTTCCTGGCGAAGCCGCCGTCGACAAGCATGTTGAAGCCGTTTATACCGAAAAGCGCGGCGTCACCTTGTCCACCGGGGAAGACGTATAAAGTCGGATGGCTAAATCTAATGTTTCCAACGACGTCGGACGGTTCCATGAGCTGGTCCAGTGTTTGCGCCACGAGATACTGTCCGATATAATTCGTGAAACTCGTGATAGCCGGCACACCGGCTGTGAGAACATCGTCGGGATTCACTCTGACTCTGCAAGATCTGCAGGCAGACAAGAGCGACGATAAGACACGGCAATAAGAATATCAAGGACTTTCCGAAGATTTTCAACAGACGATCCCCGTATACGATATTTATTTATATTTAAAAATTCATATATGGAAATTATTTGCATATTATATAATTATAATTAATTTAACAAACAAAATGGATCACATAAAATTGATATATAATACATATATTTTATATTATATTAATATATGTTATTAACCCTTTTAGTGCCGGGAGCCGATATATCGGCTCCTGCTACACCGGCGAGAAGTGCCAGAGCCGATATATCGGCCCGCACCTTGTAGCGCTTTACTATTCGCATTGCGAGAGATCTCTATCAAAATAAATTTAAAATACGTTATAAATA
Source organism: Dinoponera quadriceps (assembly GCF_001313825.1). Classification (NCBI taxonomy): domain Eukaryota; kingdom Metazoa; phylum Arthropoda; class Insecta; order Hymenoptera; family Formicidae; genus Dinoponera; species Dinoponera quadriceps. Next base: position 1,380,542 of record NW_014554985.1, on the reverse strand, counting down.
GTCTAATTTCATTACGAGAGAATTAAAATAAATAATTTTTAAATATTGCTTTTCGTTTGGTTTTTATGAGCCTTTTACCAAATCCTAGTAAAATCGGCCGGTTATCTTCGCATAAGCACCTCTTTTTCGCCCGGCACTAAAAGGGTTAATTATTATTAAGTGTACAAATGAATAATACAAATTTTTTAAGCAATTAGAAAATTAATTTAAATTTAATTTCCCTGCTCTTTTGAGGTTATATATTGTTACTAAGATCTTATAAAGCCTAAATTAAAATTCTATAAAAATGAGGAGTTTGTTTAAAATTGATTAAGAAAGATTTTTTTTTATATTTATTTAGTCATTCGAAATTTAGTCCATAAAAAAGCTTTGTCGATCGTTCCTATCTCGGAAATCACCGATGCCTCGACGTTTTTGCAGGGGAAAAATTATTTCTAGATTGCTCAAAGAACGATAAAATTAAGATTGCAAGTACTAGAACGCTAATATAATATTTAATGTATGTATATAAAGAATCTTGTCCATTTTTATATAGATAAATATCTTTTATCTACTCGGGCTCCTTGCGGTTAGCAACAGATTTCAGCTGAAATGAAAAATTATTGTTAGAGGATAAAAATATTCCATAGATACAATCCTTCAAGTCGACGCTATTCAGAGATATACTCTTTGAAATATTGGAAAAATATACTAAGTGGCATTCTTTTATTTGATTTCTCGGCATCAAGAAGACACTTCTCTGTAGTGGAATACCCGCAAGAAGAGGCAAATAACATTTTCATTTAATCAAATAAGGAAACTTAATTCCTTAAGTGATTTGCCGATTCAGACGGCCTTTTCAGCAACGGATATTAGACTTTCAACAGTCTATCCTTCCTCCACCTTGATCAATATGCGATTTATTACTAACCACGAGGAATCCAAAGTCGACAAGGTTCTTTATATTTTTCTTAGAAATTATTCGATATATACCGACGTCATATCTCCACGATTGCACGGCATTTGTTCAAATGATTTGCACGAATGACGATAGAATGGAAAATATCGTCTTTCTGTAAGAATAACGAACGAGGTACGCACCTGCAACAAGTCTCCTTTGATAACCGGCTCGTCGTCCAATCGCCGACACCCGCGCAATAAATATCTACGGTAACGCTATTCTCGTAGGCACGAAGGACTCTTTGCACCTCATGTTCACTGAACGCATCCAAAAAGTCTGCGAGACTGAAGGTCCCATCCTGAATAATAATAATATTGATTGCGTTGCTAATTCGCGATAACTCTCTCAGGATCCGCACGGCGAATATTGCACGGTGTGGATAGCGTTATTAACCCTTTGAGTCATACATTTTATTTCTTGACGGAATTTTTTGAAATGTGGTGTCTAAATATTGTTGGGGTCGCTGATTATGAATCTGAGGTTTACAAAGGCAGAGTTTTAAAATTCAAAATCGCCGATCCAATATGACGGACCAATTATTCAAGAATTTTGATTTCTCAGTGATATCTTTTTCATATTTGGAATATAAGTTTATTCTTATATGTTAACAACAACAAAAATCGACATTCAAATGGCGGATTACTGGCGGGTAAGAATAGCGACTTTAAATTTTCAAAATGAATGATCTCGTTTTTAACATTACCCAAAAATAACGACGAGGACGTAGCGAGTAACTATTTCAACGTCTTTTTTATATATTTATATTTATTGCACACCGAAGTAAGTTAGCATCTCGCTTTATTTTAGCTAACTTTTAGTAAATTTGTTAGGATAGAAGAGGAGGATAAATTTACCAAAAAAAAATCAAAATATTTCAATCATTTATCGTAAAAAATTGAACCTACGAAAAATTCTGTAAAAAATTTGTAAAATACTGTTAAGTGTCCTTAACAAACTGATAATATTGTGATGTGTCGATTCCTAATAGTTCGTTTACAAATTAATTTTTCTGAAAAAAAAATATCTGTTTTTAATTTTCCTTTGTGTCTAGCAAGTTAACGATTAAACATTTAAACCACATGGTATTCATTTTTACTTCCTTATGCTTTTGAGAATGTATAGTAATAATATAGTCGACTATGACTGCCTGGAAGTTAGTTAAAATCACTGAAAATGAAGAAAATGTTGGTGGGATAACGTATGGTCCCATTGCGACGCAAAGGGTTAATAATTATGCGCGGCTGCATAAGTTATATAAATTATACCTGCAGTATCCAGGAACCATTACCACCGAATGTGTATCCAGCGTGTATGATGTGCCGGTGTTTCGTGAAGCTTGCGAGAAGGTTGCGAATACATTGCAACAACGTATTCGTCTGCGGATGTATGAGAACTTCGGTCACGAGGTTCTCGGTAGCATATTGGATCAATCTTTCGCCTGAAAAGCCCATTCGTTCGTTTTACCGACAATGAGTATCGCACGACAAAGTAAAAATGCCGCCTGGTCGAAAAGGAAGCGATCAGGAAAGTTTCCAGTGAGTTGGAAGGAAGCTGATTACGGCACACTGGAGCGTTCAGGCCGATCTGGAAGATTGCTTTCCGCGAGTTTCCCACACACTACCTTGACACGTAATTGTTCGATTCGTCAACGCTTTCCCCAGCTTTCGAAATTTTAACACCATATAGGTACGTTATATAAGCATTAATCACAAAGACATCGTCATAGCCGTTGAACTCACTGCTTATCATCTGATCATCGAGGCATTTAGTAAAGGTTCGAGCGTGGCTCAGAAGTGGACAGGGAACCGACCGCCTCTCAGGATCAAAATTACGGAAGGACAATTTCTTTCTCTCTGTGCACGCATATCGAACATTCGCAGAAAGCTCCGCGAAGACTCATGTCCACTTCTTCCGAACGCTCCGAATAGACCATAATCAACTTCCAGCAAGCTACGCGGCTACTTATGTTAAGTTTAAAATACTTTGCCACGCAGCTTACCGGACGCTTGAATGCATGCTTGGATGCAAAATATTCGTTGATAACTTGATTTTTTATTAAGCGGTATTATGAAAATTTCGGTGCACGCAGCGAGTATCGTAGTTTTTTTCAAATGTGAAATGCTCTTCAATCTTGCCATGCTTTTTTAGCAGTGAACGAAGAGATTGACAAAATTCACTGACAGTGGAGTTTATCTTGTTAATAAACATAATAAATTATTTAATGGTAAATTTTTCAGTATTTAAAATACAAATGCATGCAAAATGGAAGGATAATGAAACAAAGTAGAATGTCAATATATTTCTCCGTTACAAAATTCAGTAATTTTTACTATAAAATTCTCTCCCTCTCTCTCTCTCTCTCTCTTTCTCTTTTCACATGTAACCATTATGGTATTAAAATTATTGGAAGTCCAATTACCCGGCACACGCCAGAGAATTTTTTTCGAAAATATAAACATTCATGGACCGAAAAAGTACCATAGTAATTTTGCTCGGCTAGGATATATTTAAGATAATAACAATGTCAGAACAATTTACAACACAATTACAACTGCACATCGCTGCCTGGACCGTAATCTATATCACAGTGAACAATCTGTCTTTCTGCTGTTTTCGTAGACGCACATATACTATAATACTACATTACAGTAGTTACACAATACTTACAGCCAAGATCAAATTTTATCCCATATTGGTGTTGGAAATAACGCGCAATCCAAGCTGCATCGTTGAAAATGCACAAATCACTATGGGACATTTTTTATCTCTTTGATATTCCTTTGTACGTATGATAAATTTATGTACAATCAGGTGGAAAAATATATATAATCAAATTATTTGTTTATTACTGTCATATATGTAAATTTCAGCTTCAGTGTGAGTATATCCCAGTCGTGCAATACAAGTTTAGCAAATTGCGCTATTAATATTATTGTTATTTAACAAGAATCGTCTGCGTCTATTGCACCGAAATATTCATGATACCGACATTTAATGAAATTGATATTTTTCTTTTTTCAGTTGTTGCGTAATATCGAGAAATGGCGGTATAAAATTGTATTTCTTATTATATTGCTTTCAATCCCTGCTCAAAACAATAATTACCGTTTCTGGCTTCCTCGCCTTCGGGGGCTTGTGCTACTAAGGCCAATAATTCTTTCTCCAGATCCACGTGACAGCTGTCTTTGTCCCATGATAGAAAACCTATAACAAACGGAAACGATGGTTGCTAAGTATAAGCTGAACTTTCCAGCTGAGTCCTCTTCATACATGTTAAGCGGATCGCCGTAATATCGAAAAACTTTTAAGAATGGCGTCTGCATATAAATTGTTGCTCTTCAAGCTTGAGTGTGTAGCTTTAGGTACTCCAGCGACATGCTCTCTCTCTCTTTTTTCTTTTTCATGAACGTTACCAAGCTCTACCGAGCCTGGCTGTGATATTTTGAATAGAAAGTAGGTTGCACTCGTTTTAGATCATCGGCGTATGCGCGACCATGTTAAACCCGAGAGGTAGATCCGCGTAAACGGATGCTTCGTTGGAAATTGGATGACAGGAAAAAAAACTGCGATGCAAAAATTACAATTTCCACTTCACAATGTATCCACCTGTTTCATTAGATTAAATTAAATAAAAAAATATTGGGAAAAATATAAATATGATTTCAAAAATTGACGAATAAAATTGGACCTATATGACAGCTAACATGGTTGTTTAAGCGTTATAAATATATTTGTTTGAAAAAATTCGCGTCAATACGCGTCAAACGTTTACAGTTATACATATTGACTATGTTTAATTATTTGAGACCTTTATAGTTTTCATTAACACTTGTTTACTGAAAAGAGTCGACGATGGACCGAAATATTTGACTCGTTAAATTGATAAAAGTACATATATTATGACGCTCGCGGAAACAACTGCATCGGCTGTCACAGATCGGCGGACAATTTTACTTGTCAAATACATTATCGGTTATGATACATTGTTTAGGTTACGTGTAAAATCGGGTGTTGCAAGTAGAGTGATGCAAACCTAGTAATCGTCAAAGTTCAAGACTTTCGCGGGGGTTAGTAAGACAGTGGGTCATAACTGCGTATAAATGTATAAGAATGCATCGGTTTGGCTTCACGGAGGTAGGGTGGTTCAGCCACCGAGTGATGTAAGGTTAAGGTTAAGACAGTAGAAGCTGTCAAGCCCAGTCATAGCTTGATGGATGAGAAAAGTAAGTTGATATCGCATTATACGAGCGATGCCATTTTTTCTCAGCTCTTTATCAGTGAACAAAAGAGACATGTGGGCGAAATGAAAAAAAGAAATGAGAAACGTAGATGTGTATAGATAAATGTATTTATTTAAAAAAGTTGATCTCCGTGTTTATTCGTAATATTTATTTATGAATATTGGACAGTATTATATTTTAAGAAGACACGTCTCTAAAAAAACTCGCATGTTCGCTTACCGTATTCTGAATTAAATATTTTAGTCCGGATATACGAAGCGAGTATTTTCGCATAAATTAAAAGATCCGTACGATGGGGAATAATTAATATTCCCGGGCGGTGCGAGAGGTTTACAATGTTTGTCTTCCGTGAAAACGTAAAGAGTGTAAATATTTTGCGAATACACGTAGGAAGGATCGCGTGCAAATTATCGGAGGGGTCCGGCGTAATAAGAGAACAAAGAGAGCGTGCGGTTCTTCCGAAACGTAATGAGATAATTAGAATGAATGAATCAGCAGTCGCAGTTTGCCGGGAGGGTTGTTCCGCCGGGGGCGGTGGTTTCATGACGTCACCGACACCGCGCCCCGTCACGTGGTTCCTCGCCAGCTGGCAATCGATCGCCGCCACATCCTGTGTACCCACCCTCCGTCGCCAGCTTTAACGTGGAGGTACTCCACTTCTGATATCGTGCGACGACGATTTTCTACGTCCCCCAGAGTCGTTTAAAGAAATGAAAGCATGGTGTAAAAATACAAAAAAATTATAATCGAAAAATTGAAATTTACGAAAAGTAACTATTGTCGCGATACCGCGACAGTTACCCGCGAATGGTACCAAAATGTGTGTATGTGTGTGTGTGTGTGTGTGTGTGTGGTAGAAACAAATTGTAGAACGATTGAAAATTGTTTGTGAAATCGATAGTTCCACTCCCGAGACTTCGATCTTGCCTCTCAATATTTCACGAGCTAATCGCACCGCACGGGGTTAGTTCGGCTCGCTTCTCTCGGATCTCTCCTCTTTCACGCGAGGGGAAGAAACGCCGAAAAAATTCCGCCAACTCTTCTCGCGTCGAATTAAAGAATCGACGATGCGACGTACAATGGAAGCGTAACTCGCGTTGCCAGGGGAGTTCGAGCGAGCGTTCTCGCGTAATTCTATATAGCCAGCCAGTGTACACGGACAAGTCTGCTCCGAGACGTTGCCTGGCAACTGGTCGTAGTATCAATCAATGCCGCGGATAGAGAGCATTAGTCGGGGAAAATTAACGAAAAAAGGCAGAGAAAGGGAGAGAGAAAGAAAGAGAGAGAGAGAGAGAGAGAGAAAATGAGAGAAAAGGCAAGAAAAGGCAGCGCGGTCCATACGGCGAAAATTCCTCCTCTCTCACGCTGCATCCCCCTCCCCTCTCGCGTTGCCTCCAATTTTATCCCGCAATAAGTAAATACGCGTGCATACTTTCCGGTAAACGTCGACGCTATTATTAACCGCGACTCACGCGCGAAAACGTGCGCACTCTCGCGTCTCTCGAGCCGGGCGCGAGATCGTCGATTAATTAATCGGGATTTATATTCCAGATTTACGATCGATGTTATATATTCCGTCTGTCTCCCCGCGTTGATCTTCCGAGCAGTTATCCGAGCGAATTTTTCGCGAGAGTCACCGGGTCGTTCGGGTCAGGTTAACATATCGATCGGAGAGGAAAAAACTGAGGAGAATTTATAGAGGTCTGCGGGGCGCGGTAAATATGAATGGTACATCCGCCACGTCGAGCTCGTGCGCGGCAACGCGAAGAGTTACATCACCCCGTTTCGAGATGTATCGAACGTACACGGGAAAGAAAAAGAAATTAATCTTAAATCAAGAATATTCTCACATACAAGCTAGAATATTAGAAATCTTCTTAAGAGGACTTGAATTTCTATTGACGCGAGTATCAATGAAATTCAAGAGTAAAAATCTTCTAAGGAGATTATAATATTTTTGCTTTTATAGAGAGCATCTATTCTTATATGAGAATATCTATTCTTAATTTAAGACAAATGTTTTTCTCCCGTGTACGTACACGGTGCCGCGGTACGCGTCACCGGAAGCCCTAAAGGCTGATACAAGAGAAGCCGTGCTTCCTCCCGTCACTTAATGCTCACTGACTCTCATCGGTTTCGGCTGCCTATCGGATGATTAGCGTGACACGAGCCCCGAACATTTGCACGGAGGCGAATCCCCTCGAGACAACTCGAAAAAACATCCCACTCGACTTCTCCGGGAGTCACTGACTGGGGAATAATTAAATATAAATAATAAAATTCAAGACATATATTCCAATGGACGCAATCATTATTTACATATATAAGCGAGAATATATTATCTTCTTACGAGAATTTAATATTCTTGAATTTCAACAATATCATAATGTTATTGCAAGATTACATACAACAGTCCACTACAGATCACAATATGATTATTCTGAAAATAGTAAATCCTGTTGCAGCGTTAAAAAAATTATGTCGAAAAGATAAATGTGTTATTTTGAGTAATTCTATGTTTGAAACAAATGTACGGTAATGTTCTTCCAACAATATGAACGTTTTCACTTCAAAATACAAATCACTTATATTTGAGACCGTCTTTAGTCAGATTCATCTTTAGATACTTTGTAGCCAATGAAGCCACCCGTATAATATCTGAAGATATGCTTAAGATAATCTTAAATATAAAAGATATATTCAAATGAAAATAATTTAATTTAAAGTTAAAGAAATCGTAATTCCTGGTTTGAAGATATCGTTCTTTTCTGTCCAATATTCTTTACTCTCAATTCAAGAGAATTATTCTTGAATAACGAGAATATTATATTTTTAGTGGGACTATACATGGGATTTCTTCGTGCAAGCAAGCTTTACCTATTCAACACTCATATAATTTTACTTCAACATGTACATGTTGAGAATGCGGATTTTCTTAAAATAAGAATATTCTTTCTTCCCGTATGCCCAGCTCGCGAAGTTAAGTCCACCGTGACGGTTTCAATCGCCGATCGCTAATTTGCGCACGATGCCACACGACCTCGCGAACGCACGGGGGTTAATTAATATCGATGGATTAACATCGGTAGATTCAAGTCGCAATTCCGTCCGAAGCGTGCAGTTTTCCCGCTCGTTCCAGATAAATAATGTTCTCGCGTGAAGCAAGGCATTTCGCGGATAAGTCCCCCTCCCCTTCGGCTTCCGCTTCTATCTATTTTTTTTCCAATTCCCCGCTTATTACCGGAATGGCCACTAATTGCAACTGATGAGCTCTACGACACATTACACTACGCATCGGCTTTTGATTTACCGCATATAATAAATTTCATCGGATAGCGTTGCCTCCTCGCGATGACTACCGCGTATCTCGACTCGATAATTGCTCGGCCAATTAGCGCTCGGCCAAATACTGTTAACTAAACGCAACGGCTTTTATGAGAATATCGGTCTGTATAATGGATTTGACAGACCGGATGAAACAGACGATTCGTTAGACGCGGTCACGGAAAGAGATAAAGGGAACTGCGGCGGGAAAAAGGACCGGTATATGTCGAATGAAACAGTTCAACGAGCGTTCCGGATACACGCCAGAAATTCGCGGCGCGTTACCATCTTCATGCTTCTCTGCGATTTTCCAGACAGGTTTCTTGCTGGAACAGAGAGAGCAAGCGAGACAGCGAGCGGACATTCCACGTAGAATGTTACTTGGAATCTAATTGAGATCCAGTGTGCGCGATCTCTCCAAAAGATTGTAGACTCTGACGGGGAAGTCTACGTAAATTTGAATTGGAAGTTTAATCTTTCAATCACGCGATTCTAAGTGGGAAAAGCAAACGGATCCTCTTTGCTCTCTCTAGCGTCTTTCCAAAGATATTTCTCTTGTTTTTGTTTTACGTTAAAGTCGATTTTATTGGACAAAACGTACCAAACGTTTCAAGTATATTTTACTAAATATAAATATCTAGAAAATATAAATATCTAATAAAATATAATCTAATAATAAATCTAATGAAATATAAAACTCGAAGTATCTTAAATATTTTGCTCGACTTTTGCACAAAATTAACGAATATTTGAAATGAAACAAGATCATATGTCCTTTTTTAATATAAAATTGTATACTAAATTATATAGTTCATTTTATATTGTAAATATCTACAATGGATTATCTCTATCTTCGAAAAGGCGTGCTATTTCATCGCTGCCTGTTTCCCGATGCGAATTGGCTGTCCCGATCTCGATGCGGGTCATTGCTCACCTCGACGGTTACCGCGAGTGGCTGTCATCGCGGAGGTTACGCACATTAACGGTTCGAATGTCAAGGGGGCAATTAAATATTATGAAATAATTCGTAACATTGATGTTATAATATAGAGGGCATGTTAACACACATGAATAAATAACCTAACGCTGAGCTTCCAAACTCGCGTAAGTTGGCTGAAGGTCATGTGACCTCGGCAACAATAATACGCAGGTATGCGACGAACGAGCGATCGTAAGTCCTTATAACGCCAGGATAAGCGGATCTGAAAGCGTCGCGCGTTTGATACCCGATTTTCCGGCTCGATTAAAGTATGCGTGAGATGTTTCATATTATATGTTACACGTTATATTTTCTGATCTACGTAATTTATGAAATCTACATAAATTTGAATTAGAAGTATGTTTTCCTTGTTTTTATTTTACGTTAAAATTGATTTTATCAGAAAAAATGCACGAAACATCTTGAGTATATTTTATAAATATAAATATCTAGAAGATATAAATATATTCAAAGAGCCAAACAGTAAAAATCCAAAATCGGGACATAAGACGTCTTTCAGACGTCTTGAAGTCGTGTTTAAGACGTCGCGATATAAGACGTTTTCAAGGTGTTTTTCAAGCGATTACATTCACGTGTACGTTATAGTGCTACAATCTTAACATGTTTGACTTGTTTTGACATATTTCAGCTTGATTACTTTCATATGTGTTTTCGAATTCTTCTTATTCTTCTTGATACATCGAAATCGATCAATATCAACATCGAGAAATTTGCATTTTCTTTTAGGTCTAGCGGAGTCGATTACCACACCACGGATTCGATTTCCGAGAGATGCAATCTCGATAGATGCGGATGCTGCACCGGAGAGTCCGGTTCGAGCCGAGCAGGGTCGGCTTGAAGGTAGGTTTATAGACTTGCTGCTTTTTTTTGCATTTAAACCTTTCCAATCGAAAACTGGGACATGGTTGTCGTAGTAAAAATCGTTGAATTACGACGATTGCAAAAGGTTAACATGCTCGTATCCACGTGTATATTTCTCGTTAAATCGTTAACCTTCGTTAACCTGACCGGCGATACCATATTTTTTGTTCCAGATCTGTAGCAGAACGCGACCGATCCTGAGTTCACGGTAAGTTGAAAATGAGCACAAAAAGCGATTTAATTTTTATGGTAATAAGTGTTTATAAAATCTCATTGAAATTAATACAGTTTACTTGCTTAGATTCACTTAGATTGTAGATTTTGTCATGTATACGGAAAAATTCGAGCATTTCAATCGGTATCTGGGAAAATTCTGAGCAAGTCCTACGCGCGGCTCGCCCCTACAGCTCGGCAATTGATTTCATTGACGGCGATGCTGAGGCTAAATGGAATTTACAATAGCAATTAAAGGCGCAGACAGAGTGCAGACTATTTTAATTAAACCGTCCGCGGGTTTCGTGCGTGCCGGTTTCGCGAATTATCGCAAAATCGAGAGATTCGTTCGAGCGAATCGCGCGTAAACGCGCGTATACACAAGCGCATACGCGGCAAGGATGAACGCGACTGCGAATCAGTCGACGAATGGAGTGGAAAAGAAACGACGACAAAAAAAATATCGATCTCGCGGAAGCGTATCGTTCGGAAACGCGTCGGCGAGAGAAACGCCGCCGGATAATCCGTCATCGATTGATTCATCGTGAAAATGGCGGAGGGCATGCGCGTCACCGGGACGCTCGGTTTTAATCGCAGAAACGGTGTATCGGCGCAGTACACGAACGCACACACAGACGCGTGGGAATACGCACGCACATACGACGCGTATCTTCGCGAAGCGAGACGCTGCGCGCGGACGTGTCCAGTGTCCCGCAGTTTCCTGCTTTAACGTATGACATTCTGACGTGCCGCTTTTACCATCCCGCACAATAGAGACGTATCTAAATAGGCGATCGTCGCGTGAAAGGCGAGAGGAAGGGGAGGGGGAAGAGGAAAGGCGGCTTTTCACGATTGTCCGCGGTAAAATACGGAGCATCAACGTCGCGATAAATTATATTTGCCAAGAGAGCGGATTATATATGTATGTATGTACGCACGTATATCCAAAGTCGCCCAGCTGAACGCACAAGGTCTGCCTCGGTGGTATCACCGACGACTCGGTTTTCATTGACCTGTACCGTTTCTGCACCGAGCTTGTTTACTTCCTTTCGAATCGATGCAAGCGCTCGCATCGGTGTGCACTTGCACGCGCGTGTGCCGAAGCACAAGGCGGGTGATATAATCCTATTCAACGCGATAATCCTATTAAGTTGATTCGAAAAAGTTTCCACGCCGTCAATTCCCGTCTTCCCCGTATTCTCGAAGTTTCCACTCTCGCGCGAAACATGTGGGAATTCGCTCGAAGCGATGATGAACGTTATTCGGAATCACACAAGCAAATGTTCTTGATGTACTGTTAATTCGAGACTCATATTCTCATGTATAAACAAGAATATATAATCTTATGTAAAGGTAAAATTTCGTTTCTTTTACGAAGAGAAAATATGTAGTTCCATTAAAATATTATATTCTTATTATTCAAGAATAATTTTCATTGAGAAGAAGAAACGTTTGACGTAAAGAGAACGATATTTTCGAACTGACAGATATAATTCTTCGTTTAAAGATATCGTTTTTTCTGTTCAGTGTTCTTTTCCTTTCAACTGATGAAAATTATTTTAAAAAATTCATTGTATTAAAATAACCAACGAAATTAAAATCACCGTCTCATGTCCCTCTTCAAACCCTACAACTTTTATCTGAAATATTTTCCCATATTTTTCGAAATATTTGCCTGTTAAAATTAAGATGAATATTCATATTCTTATATACCCTGTCTATGAAAATATGAGTCTTGAATGGACACTAACTTTTTCTCTTTGTGTATACGGAGAAAATATTACAGCTTTTCTTATATAAATTCTTCTCAATCTTACCATATTTTCCAACGCAAGAACAAGCTGTTAGTAGAACTTATTTTATCAAGAAACGTAGTAAATTTTTCATAATAGTAAACGTCATTTCTTAAAATATAAGTAGCACGTATATAAAACGGTAGGATAAATTAAAACAGAATATATTGATATGTGTTCCTCGCCTGTAAAATTCTACAATAAAATTTCTATAAAATTTCTCCCTGGTGCGAGTAAACGCTTCAATCGATTAGAGTAAATTTGTTCTGGTGACGGTAAAGTACATAAATCAGCATAATAGCTTTAACATTTATTCAATCTAGGGCCAGAAGACTTTTTCTAATACACACGCATATTCGTGCATTACAACAGTCGATTTTCTGAATAAGCAACAACAATATATCAAATATTATTCAGAGCTGAATTATTTGCAAACCGAAACGGTATGTAGATATTACCTGATTTGAATAACGCTGGGAGAAGCCTTTTAAAGGCCGAGGAGGGGGAATTTAGGGAGAGAGACGCATCTTCCAGAGCGTGCGAAAGAAATATATCGGACGCTCGATGACTTCTATGGATTAGTAGCCTTAGCTAAGTATAGACAAAACTGCGCGTTTCTTCTCGCGGCCTCTTCTCCCGCGTCCCTTAGCTAGCGCTCGCGTTTCTCGATTTTCACTCGGCTTCCTTTTTTCCTTAGCCGACGACGGATACCGGGAATGCTGGGTTTGTCCCGACTATGTTTAGAAATGGTTTCTCTCGTTGTCCTGCCTGCAGCGCGCCTACATGTCCCGGTAAGCGTGTAGCAAGTAGACGCGCGCGATGCTGAATTACCGCTTTAGCCGAGTCAAGACACCAAAACGAGGGAATTAAAAGGAAAAAAGTTTATTATCGCAATGTAATATTGCATTCACGGTACAGTCAGCGTCATATATGTTGTACTCGGAAATTACACGATCTTAAGCCTTATATATGTGTACGTACGGTCATAAGACCGTTATAATTAGAGTCATTATAATCCTATCGTTATAATTAAGGTTACTTATGCGATTGTTAATCTTATAAGTTATCTAATGCTAAAAATTGTGTAATTTTTCATCTACGGCTGTACAGTCGGCGTCACGTACACTGTACGACGGTTCAACGAAACTTCAGCATAATGAAAAATCAATTAATGACGCTAATAACACAACCAAACGCGCTTATAAACAGAAAGCACCACTTAGGCTCCAAGCACTGTACACAGTAGACGAAATTCACGTTTCGTCCAACAGAGTTCTGTACTTTACAGCTGAGAAGCATGAATATGTCGGTTTACCATACCTGTGTCAATTTTAACGCTTTTCTTCTAACTATAATTATAACATAATGATAGGGTTATAATAAGCTCTAATTATAACGGTTTTATGATTCTATGCATACACGTGTGAGATCGGAAATCCTGCAATTTGGGATTTAAAGGAAGATTTTTATGACGCCGACTGTACGAGCGCGGAGCGGAACGCGCGCGAGCGTTCCATTGCTCGTCTCAGGCGTATCGGCGAATATCGGCTAACTGAAATATAAGCGGACGTAAAAGCCTTTGTGTCGTAAGAGGGTCAAAAAGTTGCTAAGAAAGCCGCTGACGTCGTCGGGCGATTAATCCATCGGAAAGAAATGCCGTGGGAGATTGATGATGACCCGTTGTTGCTGCGGCTCGTGGAAGTTTTTCGTTCGAGTCGTTTTCATTTCGCGGGCGCGACGATAAAATTTGCGTTAATAAACAAATATCGGGGAAAAAATCGTGATACGTGATTAGTTTCATTAAATAACAGAGCCGGACGCAGGCGCGTGCGTAGACTTGCCGCGGAGGTCTTTGATCGGACGCGGGGATTTGACAGGCCGAGAGTAGACCCGCGCGGCCGGGAAAATAGTAGCGGATATTCAGAAATGCGATGCACGACCTCGGGCTGAGGGAACATAGAGAACGACCTAGCTCACTCGCCGCTATTTATATTTCCAAGACAAGGGCGAAGACCTGAATCAAGGATTGAAAGTAGAAGTGACAACACGCACAGGGAGCGCTTCTCTTTTCCTCCTTCTTTCTCCCTTTTCTGCTTCAGAAGGTCGGCGACGAAAGGAGTCTCGAAGGGACGACATATCAGGAGAAATGGTCTTCGCGAAAAAATTATGAAGCATGATAAAATTGTCACTGATCAATTTTACCTCCAGTAGCCGAGTGTATCCTAGTCACGCGATACAAATCTGGCAAATTATGCTATTAGTACGCTACGTTACACAACAAAAATCTTCTGCGCGAAGATACAGTCGAGTTACCGGAAATGACGATCATTTTAGTGGGACTTCCTTCGGTGTAGAAATCGCACGAATTCAGTCCGTGTATGTACCCGAGTAATTCGCAATACACTATTGATATTGCATATCGATAATCGCGGATCAGAGAGGCAGCGTCACGTTTTGTTGCATACAATTTATTACGCGCGTTACGCTCGCGCGTGATTGCCGTTGGAATAAACGATCATAGCGAGTTGACTTAACTGGCGCGACGCGCGTAAACCGAGTACGCTCCGACGCGGACGACGCCAATTGCATCGTGCTGCACCAGCTGCCTCTTCCTCGCGGGGCATGCGGAGAGAGAGACGTATCTCTCTCTCTTTCTCCGAAAATGAATGCGATGACTCACGGGCGGGGTCAAAGCACGTGAATTTTCATAATTGCGCCGGGCAGCGGCCGCGGGAGAGCGTGCGCTCGTCTAGACGGGAACGACGAGATGTATGCATCGCCGTGGTAATACCGGGGGAAGATGAAGAGAAAGATGAGAAAGAGACCCGCCCGTCGTGCTGCGTGCGCCTCATTATGCGTCGAGAAAAAGTAGCCGGATAAGAAGCGCCGAGTCTCCGGGGAATTACGCAAATTTCGTTGCGCAAACTGCGATCGTGGACGTAATGGAATTCAGTCGGATCAACGATTTGCGAAATTAATCGACGGTGAAATGTTAAGAACCATTAATGACAATCACTAAATAATATGGGCCAATTTTCCGATCGTCTCGTTAAATGAAATTTAAGCTTGTTTTACATAAAACAAGAGATTTAGGAAAGAGCAGAATTTTGTCGAAAGAAAAGAAAACGGCTAGTTCGCCGTGTACAATCCCGAAATTGAGCTCATTTGATTCAATTTCAACCGTCTTTCGACGAATATTTTTTTAATATACAACATCTCTCTCTATCGACCATCGGCGCGTCGTGACGAACGCTTTCTCGCGAATGTTACTTTGTTCTTTTTTCGACCTACCTTCCAGATGCGTCTGCCTACCTACTTACTTAACACGCGGAGCCAATTGAGGAATATACGAAAAAAAGCCCGCACATGTCGGATGATTAATGAAGGAAGCGGAAGAGCGCGAAGTGCGCGTAGGCGGTTTTCTTGCAGCGTGAGCGCGGAGAACGCGCGAAATACGTGTGCATTTATTACGGCCGGAAGCATGTCTACACTGGCGATAGCTAACGCAACGTAGTTCCGTGCGAATAAGATCTCTCCGTCGTGCGGATTTTTAGGAAGACGCATTATTTAAACTCAATGCCACGCTCGTACGTGTCCTCCGGAGATGCGCGTAGAATTTATCTCGGGGATGTAACTTTAAGAACGGTCTGAAGACTTTTTTTATGCACTTCGGAACGCAAACGATGGTCCAATAAGAAAACTCGTTTTCGGCGAAATAAGTTCTCTCATCGGAGCGCCATTTTCACTTGAAACTACATGAAGAAAGAGTGCCCAAACCGATTTTTGAAACTTTACAGTGCACTGCATTTCAGGACAGCTGGAACATTTTCACTTTGACGCAGTTCGGAACGCAAACGATGGTTCATTAAGAGGATTTGTTTTCGAAAAATGAGTTCTCTTATTGAATCATCAATTGCATTTCAAATTGCACGAAGGAAAAGTGTCGGAACCGTTTTGAAATTCAGTGTACACTTGCTTGCAAAGCGGTTTTCGTAAAGTTACGATAAAGTTGGGAACGCAGCACGAAAGTTACCACCGACGAGCTTGCGTACTAATCGATTACGACAGTAGCCGAAGTATATTTGAAGCGCAAGATCCTTTCAATCTTTCAAACAATGGAACATCCACCTCCGTAAAAATGAAGGAATTTTTCCCATCGCGGTTCGCATCAGATTTGCACGTTGATGTGTGCCGAGTTCATTTCGCGCGAAGTCAACACTGCCGGAGAAGCGAGCCGGCAGAGCGCGGGGGGGGAGTGAAAAGATGAATGTGCGATGAACCGTGATTCCCAGGTAACGTGACCCGTTTGTAGTTCAAGCGTGTCTGAATTGCTTCGGCTTCACGAGGTCTACACTTGTCCGCGCTTAGGGCACGACCACGTCATGCGGACAGCGATCAGCGGGTCGCTTATATCCCGGCACGCATTGTTGCTTGCGATTAAATCTTACAGTCACGATGGTCTCCTCTCGCCGCACTGCTATCTCAATGTAATAATATCGCTGTGGGTTCAACGTTCAACGTGATGTGTGTGAAAAATGTAATTGATAACTTGGTAATCACTTTGGTAATCAAAGTTGGAAGAACAAAGTTGGAAGAACTCTCTCCGGAGTTGCGCAAATTTTGTCATGCAAACTACAATTGAGTCGAATAAGAATCAAATCCGGTCAATCGATTCAGTGGGGAAATTTGATGTGCAAAATTTAATCAAGAGTAGGAAATCAACGAAACGAAGCATATAATTATATGTATAATATAGATTTGCTTTCAACTATCAAAAGGTTTATTTAACCGCGTAATAAACAAACAAATTTGCCTCTGGTTAGAAAATTGAGTAGATAAGATTATAAATAAATAAATAAATAAAATTGTTATTGCCCATTTTTGATCAGCTTTATGTTNTCTCTCTCTCTCTCTCTCTCTCTCTCTCTCTCTCTCTCTCTCTCTCTCTCTCTCTCTCTCTCTCTCTGCTTTTCTGTAGATTGCAGACTTAGGACAAATTGAGGACGGCATGAAACAATTAAACAATATCATAAGGTTCAAAAAAGTCAGTATGGATAATTACAAACAAAGAGGTGGATCAAAGAGGTGACCCATCCGCGGTTCCACGAAGGGGAAAAATCGCCGCAGTTCAGCGTTAAATAATTAATCGCGAGCGATTAGGATCGTGCGATCGGATTTGAGGGATCAATTAAAAGCGTCTCTCCGTGCCGCCTTCCGGCACTTATTGGCATCGGCGTCCGCGCGGTGTATCGGTCTCGGGGTCAGGTTCAAGAACGAGGTAGTCGAGAGGCGAAGTCTCGCGACTGACTCGCGGAGCGCGATAGCGAGAGAGCGAACCGGCGTGGCGAATGCCGCGATAAAATTAGATACGCTATATTCGGTTGCACCACCACGCGCACGTACGCATTCACGCGCTCACGCTGAAGGTGTAATGGTCGTTAGTCGTCGGTCAAACGCACGATGATGGCCACGGTGCTCCGGCTGGTGTGCGAAATCAAAATCAGGAATACAGTGCGAAACACAGCCCTCAGCTGGACGGCAAAGTCGACGAGGAAATTTCATCTCACTGTCACGCAATTCATCCCCGCTAATTGTCGAATAGCTTTGTCGTATGTCTGATAAATTTTTCAGGGTATGCCATACTTGAAAACTTTGCCGATCAAATACTCAGTTTTTCCTGCCAAGTTTATGTCGTATCGGCTGCACGGGGTCATAAATGCTCCCAAACAATGAAAGCAAGCGTGAAAATGATTTGGAGCGTTGCTCAATACGTCCGACTATATCATATATAAGCACAAAAGCACTTACTTTCCGCATAATGCAGTATTAAGGAAGGATAAAACGCCTTTTCTCCACGTATTATATAGAAAAAAAGAGCTATTTATAAATAGCTATATCTCGAAAATAAAAATCACATTGAAAGAAAATAAAGTGAATTTTAAAGCTGAAAGTTGATATTTTCGCGTGGCATTAACGAAATTTAGAAAGAAAGATTTGCTGTCGGTGCTACAACGGCCATGAAAACTCTCAAAATCGTCTCGTTTTTGGCCTCTTTGATGCTATTTTTCTCAAAATTGCGGTAATCAAATTTGAACGACGGATTCGTGTTCAACAGATAAAAATACATCGAAAGTGATTATTCACACTTGAGGCAAGAAAAGTCAAATTTTGCCGGACAGTGTAATCAGCTAAATAACGCCTTCGTAGAGTGCGTTCGTGTTCCAATGTAACATAACATTTTGAGGATCGCTCCTATGTCATTAACATCATCAAGGATGCTTATCAAGTTCGTCATCAGCTTTATGGCGTCCCCTTTAATAGACGCCGTCGTGGGAGATTCATCGTGCGCTATAGATGCAGTACTCCCGATGTAATCTCGAGTTTGTAATAATCTGCAAATTTATGAGGCTCGCAGAGAAAGGTGAAATTTAATATATACTTAATAATAATAATAATAACAGTAATTTCGCAGGCACATTAAATTATAGTAAAGTGACAGTTTTGCGGCGCGCGCGAGCGCGCGCTACCCATCCCCTGTCTGTACGGCTTTCCCGTAAGCGTTAATTAACGCGGACATATATTAGGGTCGTGGATGATTATCACGGTACAAGCCACTTCGTAAATTGCACAGCCGTAATGCATTTGGGGGCCCCTCAATTCTTCAAGTAGCTAGCTGGGAAAGCTCGTTTGTTTTCGCTTGCTGCGCGGGTGGTGGTGCACCGTTAAAACATTACGTCCCTATGCATGTATGCTTAACCCATTTCATGATTGCAACCGCGATCATAAATTTCGGCTAAAGTTGTGTGGCTGGTTTGTGTTGACGTAATACTCTATATGATGATTAGCTTCTTAATATCGCAAACATCCGAACGCGCGTTCAGGGGAAGAATTAGCCGTCGGAGCTAAACTCTAGTTGCAGAAGTTGCGTTTTTGAATACGTTTATGTGGCAACCTAAAACCGATTCAGTAACTTCCGTAATCCGTAGTTACGTAAACAACATAGAACCGATTTAATTAGTTCCCATTGGTGCAACTATTGATGTTGCGTGTTATATAAATAATTATGTTATAACTATATTGTAAGTGTGTGTATATATATATGTGTGTGTGACATGTAACATTAGTAGTTACAATATCGAGACTTATCTCATCGCAGTGCATTAGAAATAGTTAATGACATTTAGCTGCTACTTGAATTTCATTTCTTTTAGTGCGCTTAAACAAGCGCGTCGTCGCCATTAACATGATATAAGAGATCGTGCAAGGTGTCAAAAGTGTTCGAGCTCCTAATTCCCGACTCGAAGAAGATCTGGCTGATTCAGTCCCGCGGAAATGCAATATTCCGTCCGATCGATTGAGATTCATCCACTTTCGCGGGCAGCCGACGAGTCACGTTCGTCACGTTTACGAAGTTTTCGTCAACGCTATATGCGACGCAGGAACAGGCAGCTTACACAGGCTGGGTGACGGGGGACCGAGATGAACACGCAGGTCCGCGAAATCTAATTTGACAAATCCCCAAAGCCGATCTGCCCGGATAATACCCGGCATCGTGTAACTCCAACTTTCTCGATGCTCCCCACGTCCTCAATCATGATTCATGCCGACAAGTATGCCTTCCTACCTTGCCTCTATATATATATATATATGTATATATACGCGCGTATTACATTATATATATATATATAATGTAATACGCGCGTATATATACACATATATATATATGTATGTATGTATATATTATCGGGACGGTAATACATAAAACGTTAATACACCGATCCTGCGATCGCATACGGCTGGTGTGAGCTTTCGGCGCGCGTGTGTGCGTATCGCATGCATATTCACACTCCTTCGCAGACGCTGGCACACACATACACACAGCACACGCGCCTGCCTCGCTTATTTCGCTCGCTTATTGCTTCCTCGCTGCATTTAATAAAAGTGCCAAATGCATTTTTCACAGTGAAAGGGGCGCGAAGTGCGCGATATCGATTCGATATAGGGAAGAGGGGCAGTTCCCGATGTATATTCCGCGTCGTACTCTCTTTTAACCCCGGAACGGAAGAGGAAAAGGGCTCACACTCACAAGGGAGGCGCGCTGATTTATTCGCACGAATATTGTGTCACTTATTTACACGTACACCGCGTAGCCCATAATCGATGAGACACACGGCGTAAATGCGCGTTTAACCTTTTCGCTATTCCGGAGCGTGCGCGTTCAATTGGCAGGAACTCTCATGATCGGAGATCGTCGTCATCGTGCACACAGAGAAGAAGGGTTTCTTCAGATTTAGTATTTCTATTTGTCCGAAAATCAAATTTGCTTCGTAGAAACAAGGTATACGAAATATTATTTGAATAAAAATTTTATCGTCTCATTCAGAGAAAACTATTATTTAACAGAAAGAACGCTATGATTTGAAATAATGTCTTTTAACCGAATAAAATATTATTCGGCTACGATAAATACGTAAAATGAAACGAACGATTTCTTTATGAGAAAATTATCTTTCGTTTCAAGCAAATTTTTTTACTTAAGATAAAGACACATATTCGTCGAAAAGTCCAACAATCGTATTTATTAATCGAAACCTCAGTTTCTTTGGAGCTTGCCAACGCTGAAATTTGTTTGGATGCGATAAGAAATTTATCAAATTTGAAGAAATCTTTTTCCCTCGGTGTACGAAAGGTCCGAGAAACTTGCGTCCTCGAGAAGCGCGACACTTTGCGCTTTGACGGTAGGTCGAGCGGCTTTACTTCGCGAGGCGAAGTGGAAAAAGGTGTGTCCGGCCGTACGATTCCTGCCAGATTCGCTGTTCATTTACGAACGAGTCGTCGCACAGAGCGGACGATAGGAGACGAGAGGAGATGAAAGAAGGAGGAGGAGAGACGAGAGGGCATCGTCGGAGGTGACGCAAAAGTAAGCCGCTCGAAATAAACGCATGAATGAATTCACGTCTCGCTTTCTTTCCGCTTGACCAAACTTCCCCGATGTAGGTGCCCTGATGAGTCAGACCGGCGGAACCTGCCGGCCCCGGCACGTTTGCATTGTGCTCACGGCATAGCAAACGCTTCGCTCACGCAAACAAACAAGCGGACAACAAACAAACGGCCAGCGAGCCGGTGTGACGGCCGGTGCACGCGCAAGGAAAACCCTCGTCGTCTGCACGACGAGGGGTCTCCAGGAGCTTGCGCGCGTGCACGAAAGGTCGTTAGGCTCGCGCCCACGCATCCGAAATCGAATTACAGACAGTTGTGGCTTCGGTCGTCCCCGCCAGCGCGCGCGCGCAAAAGGGAAAAGGGAATTGCGTTGTTCGCCGATTAAATTTGCACGAGCGAAATTTAAAAATTGCACGAACGGACACGACGAACCAACGAGTGCGCTGTTTGCGACGGTAACCCTGTGCTGGAAAGCGTGATCGCGTTTTTCAGAAGACAAGCGAAAAGAGAGCCACGAGTGAAATAACGCTTCTTAAAGCTTTTTTTGTAATTAGCAAAAACTACATATAAAATATTCTATATTTGTTTTATAATTAGGTTTATAATTGAGAGAGATATGTGAATAATGAAGGAAAATATGTGATATGTAATAATAATAATAATAATGTAGTTCTTACGTTACATATTTTGCATTTTTTTTAAACATATTATTTTCACAAAAATTTCCCCGGCACTTTTAACAGAACCATTAGAAAACATGGCAGCACTCAAAACGTGAAATATGGCTCAGCACTTTGTTCACACATATGGCGTAACAATTTATCTTTAGTGAATGAATGAATTGTGTATGAATAATAATAATAATATTAATGTAGCACTATTAAATTACACTTCTTACGTCTCTCTCCTAAGACTCTTTATTTTCACAAAAACTTCTCCTGTGGCACTTTTAACAGAACCATTCTGCGAAAAGCAAGCAAGACGGCATCCAAAGGGTTACATACATTGTTCACCTTCGATGTACAACTCATCTTTGATGAATGAGCAGAGAGATTCGTTGCGAGGTCTCTCGCTGCGAGGGCTCACTGATACATCGAGCGACGTGAATCGAGTGAAGCCACTCGTGCAAAACATAACTTCGGACGGACAGACGTGGAAACGCGATCGCCGGGTATTGCCATTGTTGGCTCATTCTCCGACGCGGCGCACGATATTCATCTTGAGATAAAATCACGTGGGATTATGATGTCAAGAGGGGCGGAAAAATAAACGCTGCACGCAGCTCGCGTGTCGTGCAAAGTGTGAACAAAGTGCTGAACGATTACGATAGAATCACCGGTGTTAAGAACGCTAAGGCGGCGATTCCATAGGGAGGCTTCTTTCTTATTAAATTATTATTCGAGCGAGAAGTTCGTCCATCGCCGTGAAATCTCGCAGCCGAAAAGCGCAGTTGCGCGTCTCGCGCGTCTTCAAAAGCGAAAGTTCGCTCTACATGGCGAATCTCGCGATCGAAAAATTGAGTTGCGTCTTGCAATCGTTGGAGGCGAAACTGTTTCCTTTTTCTACACATATTAGTCGATATCATCGGTATCATCGGTCATAAAGTATCGCAACGCGGCATCGATATCCGAAGGTTCTCGTATTGCGCTATTCCGCGCGCAGATTAGAAAAATTTTCGGTATCCGCGTCGCAAAGCGATACCGAAAAAAAACGCGCTACATTCAATACCACTGTGTCACCGGATATTGCACGGCATGAGATCAATATAGGTTGGAAGATACGACGTAATGATCCCCTCCCGAGTCTCGGGCCACAATGCTCGGCCGCACACAAAGTATAAATTCATTTATATTGGGGCAATATATCGAAATTCCATGACGGCGAACACGAATTGAATGTGAAACGGATTTCTTTTTTTTTTATTTGCGTATCTCCTCGATGCTCGCCGAGCTGCGAAAAACCATTCGCCCAATCCGCAAGCACTTTCGTGTCTGATGCATCTAATCGAGTGAACGCGCGAGGCGCAGGATTTTATCCTCGCGCTTGTATGCTCGATTAAACCGTATGTAAGCATGAACAAAATCATATCGCGTAAATGTAAATATAATATAATATAATATAAATTAAAAGTGTATATGAAGCAAAAAGTATAAAATAATACGATATAAATTGAAAGTAAATATGAAAATATTAAGTATAAAATATGTGAAAAATATATATGTATATTTTATAATACGATGTTACATAGATAATATATCTCACGTACAGGAGGAGAGAGGTTAAACAGTATATTATATAATATTAAGTAATGTCGGGTGATATATAATACGATGCATAATACAGCATCGAACATTTTTTTCCCACGACGCGATATCCAGCCTCGCCGGCTAAAAATATACGCCTCATACGTAACAATATTACACAAAGTGTCCTTGAGTGACATCGTGAAATTTCAACTCGACTTGTCTTCCTTCGGCAATCGAGATTCGATTACCGGAGCGGGGATCGCCAAATTATTCAGCCAGGATTAAAATTAAATCAGTAGGATTAAAATTCAAAGTTCAAGTTAACAAATGTCAGTATCGTCAAAATAAATTTTTACCGGTCTACCGGCCTATCTAAGTAAGGCGCGAACTATACTTCAAGAGTGTCAAAAGTAGCATCGAAATTTCGACTCGGGATATTTCGAAAAAAATAATCTCTTCCGGTCGTTTTTCCTTCTTCCTCGCTGTTTTATACATTTGCCGTGAAGACATTTTATTGTAACATGTAACTGAGTCGAGCGAGATTTTGTTGGATATTCTTAATTGCATTGTCGGTAAAAGGATTAGACATTTCCCCTGTCGCGCGGAAAGACAGCCACGTAATTTGCCCTGTGTGGGCGGGCGCATTCGCCTCCACACGACGCGAAATTAAAACTTTTAATCACTCATTAGAAACTCGAGGAAAGACACACACCCCTCACTTCAATTATCCTTCCGCCCGTGAACAACGACCTTGCAGTCGCTACGTTCGTCGAATACGATGCTTCCTATCTTATCTTTTCTCCTCTCGCCCCGCCTCCGACGCACTTCGGTAAATTATACCTTGTTGGGAGGCGCAATTATTTCCTCTCTACTTTCCGATCCTTCCGATCGATCAACAAAAGATTTATAAAATAAAAGGATTACCGAGTAAAGTGTGTAAATCTTCGCACCTCCGGTGCGCGTCGCGATAACTCGCAGATCGCTCTCTACTTCCGTTTCAAAATACAAAATCACGTTATTTTTCTTCACGTGCAAAAGCGTTCGAATCATTTCTTTCCTTTTTTTTTTCCTTTTTATTTCAGTTTCTCACACAATCGCAATTCCAGGCACGATTGCGTCTCGCCAATTCAACGACCTTCAGCACCGTTATTCCCCTTCTCCTCCCTCACACTCTCTTCTCTCTGCGTCTCTCTTTCGCTGTTCTCTCCTCGTTTCTTAACTTCCCGTCTGCAACCATGCATCTCCGTCGCTGCACTTCCCATTTACTGGCGCTGACGTGCCGTTCTCGACCTCGGTCGTCGCACGTCGACCGAGGAAGACGAGAAATGACATCGTTACATATATTTCGGCTTAGCGACAGTTTTCACTCTGAGCCGAGTGGATGGATTATTGATCGGGGTTCTGGGACTGCGGGGGATGTGGCCGTAGGCAGGTACCAACATGCGCATGCCGCATCAACCTACAGCTACGTTCTCGCCCTCTCTCACCCGCCCTCGTCGTCGTCGTCGTCATCGACGACGTCACCCATTTCTTTTTGCTTTCCTCCCACAGCCCTCTCGCTCTTTTCACCGTCGTACTACTTTCTCACCCTCTTACCCGCCCTCCTTGTCTCCCTTTGCCTCCCTTCACAACCCTTGACTCCGATTACTATATTCCTTTCCTCTCCTTTTTCGCTTTCTGGCTCTCTCTCTCTCTCTCTCTCTCTCTCTCTCTCTTTCTCTCTTTGTTTTTCTTTATCTCTACGACCCGTTTTCTTCTCCCGTTTCCCCTATTAAACATTTCTCCGTATTCCTCCTCGTCCTCATTTCCATCCTCGCCGCTTCCCGTCTCTCTTTTCCGTTTATTCTTATTGAAATTTCGCCCTTTCCTTGCTTCACTTTCCGCGTCGTCGGTCTTCATTACAGGCTTCTATTATCTTCGTGTGTTATACGGTACGACCGTAATTATATTCGCCGCCGCGATAGTCCTGACCTGACCGCGTTCATTCCGTACAAAAAAATCGATCGATTCATATCGCCCTTTCTTTCTCTTCCTCTCTTTCCCACGTCCTTCTCCGACTATCTCACCGTGTCCTTCCTTCGCCTCCCCGCGTTGCTCTCTCTCTCACTCTCTCTCTTTTTCTCTCTCGGCTATTGTTCGCTTTCTTCCATCTGCTTTGTGTATCGTCACGTCTCATCATTCCCAACAATTGATATGCGTATTGCGTTCTTCTTGTTTTTCTTCCCCTCTCTTCTTTCATTTGCGTTGTGCTTTTTTTTAGAAAATTTCCGCATGATCCCCCGAGTGAAAATAGAACCATGATGTAAGAAAATGAGTTGAACCATCGCGCATAATAGTAATAGAATAGTAAAAGAACTAATTAAATTTTTGCTCAGCAATTAGCGCGGAATTCAAACACAGTATTGGTGAAAATGTATGAAAAGAATGAAATGCAGACAAAATTAAAATTCGTAAAAACAATACGAAAGTTTGTAACTTAATAAGAATATTTGTGATAAGAATACAAAATAAAATGATAATAAATAATTACCCCCCCCCCCACACACACACACACACACACACACACACTGATTGATAAGAGATAACACAAAGTGTATGTTACTGATGGCAGCCATGATGCTTTTTGTAATTTGGGATAAATTTTTTATTGGCCAAAAAATAGCTACCATATTGTGCATCCTTAGGAATGGTGCCTTATTTTCTGATATCATAAATAGAAAGTTATATTCTAAGTGTCCGCCCGAAGTTGTCAACGGAGGAAGTCCATAAATCTCGTTCCGTTACACGTGCGATCTTTCGTCGCGCGCAATAGACACGGAGAACGCGAAAGCAAATTTGTATTTAATTAAGCGCCGCTCGACACGCGGTTCGATGCGTTTTATTCACTAATTGCTCGCCAGCGCCTATTAACGGCGTGTAAACGCGCAATGTTTCGACGGCGAGGAGAGAGAGTTAACCGATGTTGAAATTTATTTCGTGCGTTAATAATTGCGCGCGGGTATATCGGTGACGCGAATAATTCGTGCTGATCTCTTTTCGCCGGCTCTCTTTTTCTCTCTTCCGTTCTCTATGTCGATTTTTAATTTGAACGGTTCGCGCACGAAACTATCGCGCCGTCTGACTCAAACGAACTGAAGTTATGATCTATGTAGGAATCACATACATTTGGCACTGAAATATGTGTTATCCATACATTGTATAATTTGCGTAATTATGTAACTTTTCAACCGTAATTTAATTTAACTTAATACTACAATTTAATACTGCAAGTAATTTAATAAAATTTATTACTACAAGTAATAAACAACTAAAGTAATAAATTAAAGTATATCAGAGTATTTGAACAAGAGAGAGAGAGAGAGAGAGAGAGAGAGATTGAATGCTCAGGAAGTGGCAAGACGAGCTTATATCTGTAATTGTTAATTTACCAGTTACAAATATAATTAAATGGAAACATTCGTGTAGTCATACACGTTTTTATAGAAATAGTTATTCCTTCCATTATTTCATTTATTATTATTATCATATGTATAGTAAAACACTTTTTAAGAATGTTATTTCATATATTGTATAATATCTAAACACTAAGAATCAATAATTGTAACATCGATGTTTTAATGTCGGACACAAAAAAATAATTCTTACATGACACCATGTATTATGTGACAGTTATATTATGCCGGACATTACATCGATGTTACTGATGTTATGTTACCGATATTTAGCGTTCAGTGATGTTCACTGGATATGTACTGTACAGTATTAATTATTATATTTTACGATTATGTTTACTATATAAACAGTACAGTAATAATAACCATTACTTGGAATCGGCATTATCCCAGTAATGAAAATCGATAATTTTTAGTACTTCTGCAATATTCGAGAATCGTTACAATACTATCTTTCGAATCTTGGCCCATTGTTATCATCCTAATATTCAATCAGTTAAATATCAAATCGATATTGGCATTTTATATTCGCAATGATTCAAAAATCGATATTAGGCCAGCATTTCGCCAGCGGTTATTTCCTATATTTGAGGTTTCTTATTCATATTCTATATTTTTTTCACTGCAAATGAATGCTAATATAAAAGGACTTATTAAAACTAAAGCACTTCGTTTGATGAGTTTCATTACATTAATATTATCACGTCGCGGCATCATCGTAACACCGACAGTCTGTAACGTTAATTCGAATTTTTGTTGCGCGATCTTGCAATATTATTACATAGTCGGAGAACTATAACGTGTGTTAAGGCTCGATTATGCTGCAGGATCGACGGACCGCAAAATATTAACGTTAACCTTAATATTACCAACAATTTCACCGTCCTAAAAGTCCCAATAATTGCGCCTGCAACGATTTCCGTAATGAAGGAAAACCCGTATGCGCGATGCTCACGATCGCCATTACGCATTTCTTTCGATTTCGCGCGCGCCTGCTTTATCGTAGCGAAATAACAGTGCAGGTGCAAATGAATCCCGTTCGATTACGTTAATTACGATACGTGATTCAGTACATGTGTGTATCGCGCGCGTGTGTGTATGTATGTGTGTAGGAGTTACATGATATCGATTCGCCTAACGGTATAGTCGGAAATAAGTCATTTCTAAGATTAGATGAGTATATATATATATATATATATTTGCAAGGCAGAAAACGGAAGTTCAAGAATGTGTGCACCAGGATTTGAGCATCTCATAACCGTAGTGGAAAAGAGAAGAGCCTCCATATCAGTCCGCACACGTTGACGCACTGTGGCTCCAATTAGATAAAACGTTACCGACTTTACACGCAAAACAAATATAAGAAAAACAAATTTACCGGCGCGGTTTTGGCGAAAAGTGAAATCCTACCGCTGCTATATTGAAAATATAACGTTTCATCGGATTAGCGTGGCAATTTTCTGCGAATGGCACGGCCGGAGAGTCAATCAATTTCGCTTAATGGGTGCAACTTGCAACTCATTTATATTACGTAACGTATATTACACACATATATGTATACATACGTGTATATTACAGATGTATAGAATGTTATTATTATTTACAGTAATTACCTATATAATCCAGCGTATTACCATCGCAATTACACACACACACACACATACGTGCGCGTAGTACGCAGTAGGAATTAATTTCGCGATGTTTCCTCCGTATCAACACCGAGGCACTTTCCACAGCGATAGATCGATATCCTTCGTGTGTGTGTGAGCACACACGATTTCATCCCGGACAAACCAATAGGAATGTTTGCAAAAACTTGACGAGCGTTTAACTAACGCTCGACATGGCAACGAATTTTCGACGTTTGCGGTCCGGACG
The DNA here is from genome assembly GCF_001313825.1 of Dinoponera quadriceps. Classification (NCBI taxonomy): domain Eukaryota; kingdom Metazoa; phylum Arthropoda; class Insecta; order Hymenoptera; family Formicidae; genus Dinoponera; species Dinoponera quadriceps. Next base: position 1,351,654 of record NW_014554985.1, on the reverse strand, counting down.
GACCGTTCGTTAAGGGATGTTTACCGAAATGTTCGACGAACAGTCGCCATGCGTACGCACAGTGTCGCAGCGCGGTACGCGTTCGTGGCGCGCGATACAGACGTGCTTTTGACCTATTGGTATTTTGCAAAGCGATAATCCAAACGTTACCGAGTACTACGTGCACACACGAGAATACGTGCGTTCTCGCGGATGGATCCGCACGTGTGTGCCTGGGTGTGCGCGTGTGTATTTATCGACGCACGCGATCACTCGTGTGCGAACTTCGATATACAGACAGCCGATAATTATGCGGATATTTCGAGGCGATGACCCTAGTCTACGACGGGAATACACACGGCAACGGACGCCTAGACGAAAGGCGCCCTCCACCGTGCATCTAACTCGTCGGCTAAATCAACGTCTGGAAGCGATTTCGACGAACCGCAATCTCGGACGAAGCTACATTGCGATTATACAGAACAAAGGAGTCCCCACGATCGATTCTCTAACTAAGAACTAGCCAAAAGTCGATTTTTCTTTTTAACTGCCGTTTTGTGAAAGATCCATTTTCATTCTCCATATCCCGGTAGAGACGATAGCTACGAATTTGTAGTTTGATAATTTTTAAGGATTTTTGTGGTATAGACGTTTTGATTTCAGAAGCCTGCAACGTCGAGAGCCATGCCAGAGTCGACGATGAACTTGATAAGCGTCGATAACGTAGAGGCGATCCTCAAAATGTTACGGTCAATATCGAAAGGTCTGTGAGAGATGAACGCAATTGGTTGATGCGAATCGTTTCATATGGGAGAACAGTGTATTTGATCGAGTGTTATCGCATGCGCTGACAAATTTGCTAAACTTCATGAAACATACGTGGGAGTCTCCCTTCCACATCAAATCGACCCTGCATTCCAATGATTAATTTTTCGAATTATTCCATTTATTCGTGAATACAAATACGAACTTTTGCGAACACCCAATACTTTCTTAACACCGAGGATTATAATGTATGGAAATATATAGAAATTACTGTATATAGTTGAAGCGCAAATAAATATTAGTGCAGCGTTTCAGAATTGTATATTTCACTGTTTAGAAGAGGGGGGAGAATTTCTAAAACCCGCCTCTACCTGACGAAACGTTTCGAGAATACCGCCTCGGCGCAAAGACATCGCGTCCGTGAGAGTCTATCGAAATCGTGCGCTATTGGCTGCTAATCCCCTCGGCAATTGACCACATGGTTTTCGGCGAGCTATCATCGCCACGCGATCGCAACACGATTCATGGTAGACACGACGATGATCCAACAAAGCGTGCGCCTCGGTGGTGCAAGGTGCGTCACGCACAGCATGGGAACAGTTCGCTCGTGTACGTGCGTGCGTGCGTGCATGCGTGCGGAACCTCCTGCATGACACACTCTGGGTTCCGCGAAATGTTCGGACATCCCCTTGCTTCGCGCTACTAATCATCATAAATAAGGAATCACTATCGACTGGTGAAATTACAGTCGGGCCTGGCGCGTGCCTCTATCAGTCTCGTCCCGGGAAACGGCGATGGTTTTAATACGCCCAAGTAACTTCGCGCTGTACAAAATTGCGCGCGCGATCTGTACAAAATAATTGCGCTTTCTTGTTTCCCAAGTATCAAGCTGATTTATAAGTTTCTCCCGCACACTGAGAGAGAAAATATCTGGAAAATAAGAAATATTTATTTGGTAGATACCAATAATATATTTACTTAAATCTGAATTTTATTCTATTTAAATCGAATAAATAATTGCTTCCGTGCAACATTACAGGTTAAAAATGTATATTTTCTCTTTTGAAAAGAATTTTCTCCGGAAGTCGCATATGTACAATCAATTCATAGAAGGTGGCCACCTTATACTGAAAAACAATCCATAGGTCCTTGTTGCACTAATATTTCATTTGATACAGCTTAGCCTGATTGAAACAGATACAGATTTCTTGATGCAGATTAGTTCACTTTAGCTGACACCTGACCTGTCCTTAAAGGATTAAAATAGAAATAAAGCGACAAATTAAATGTGTATTTTATGAGAATCGACCTAATAATGAGGAAGAAGAATAAAGAATGAAGGAAGAACTTTCATTTCTGACAACGGATAGAAATCGAATTGGTAAGAATCGCGCCGAAAGCGGGGAGACTGAACGTAAATTTCTAAAACAAATCAAACCACGTGATCTGATTCGCTCTTTCAGCACGATCTGATATTTATTCCTGCTATCTATCATCATGACTAATGCCTTGATCCGAGGGGCGATAAGGAGGAATATAAGAGAGCGCCGGGCAACTTTTGATTTGTTCACAGAACAGATTCCTGCTTGCTCGCGAAGAGACGAGGTTGACTAAGAGGAAACGTGACATCAGGGGCGTATATCGTCGTTGAGATCAACGAAAGGAGAGGTTCTGCGAAGAATGCACTTCGTGGCGCTCTATAAATACAAACGGACGTTTAAGGCCTGCAACCTCCCTCGTCCGCGCGGCGGAGAATAGACGGATCAACGAAAGAGATTGAGAGAGTAAGAGAGAAAAAAAGAAGGATGGTGCGCATTTTCGTGCGTTCATACACTGAGAGAAAAAAAGAAAAAAATATATATATATGGTTGGATAATCTCACTATATTTTATAGCCAATGATGACCTCAATTATACGTTTATAATTCTTTTAATACGTCTATAATGTTTTTAAGCACGTAAAATATAACAAAGTGAATTCGGATTTATAGATCGAAAGAAGGATTTGGTGACAATTACCAAACATTTCGTTAGTTTAGTGATTAGTTTCAACTAATTACAGTAACCTTGGTTACTATAACCATTTAGTTGAAACTATTCAACTAAATGTTTAGTAATTGTTACCAGATCCCTTTTTTCAATGCAGTCGTAACAATTATGACATTTATTCGTGCAATTAGTATTAAGCATTATTTACTTAAACCGAGTAAATATTACATGGTTTAAAAAAAGAGAATTTAGATCTAAGTAAATATCGTTTAAGGATCCACCAAAGAAATATTCGTTTGCTTTTAGATATTTTGTTTCTCAGTATTGTAACGTTTACTATATTTACGATTTTCGTGACTATAATTTTTTAACTATGCCATTATAGAGTTTTAAATATCATACATTTTTCTTTCAATGCAAAAGGTCATCCAGGTTTTCATCAGTTTTCAATCAGTCCTCTGAGAAATTCGGGAATTTCCGTCGCACACAACTGAAATGACAAGTCATCAAGAGAGACGGCGCATATTTAATTGATCGACAATACTTTAAAGTAAATAAATGTTGCGCGTACATCTATGATTAAAAAACGGGACGAACTTTCGCATCGACCCGATACATCGCACGGACGAAAATGGCAACGCGCCAAGTTTAGGTCGTGCGATAGCGCACGGCAATAAAATCATCGTGGATAACACTCGTTACGATCCATCGATGTGTTTCCAATAAATAGCCCCGGTATAGACGCGGTTATTTATCGACTATAAACAGGCTGAATATATACAGTATGTAAAAATATCAGGGAAGCACGCATACGCAGCGGCGTAAACATATTCCTCGCGAATATCGCGGGCGCAGAGAGAGAGAGAGAGAAAGAGATATTCCGTAGAACTCAATTAACAACAGAACGGTAGAAAAACAGACGGGATTCACCGGGGAATCCGTTTGCGCTTCATTATTCACGTGGAGAAACTTTTATCAGCGCGGCGCGGCACCGGAATTATCGGCGGCGGCGGTTCTTTTACAGCGCGAAGGGCGAGCCGCGTCTGTCGAAAATAAATCGCTATTATTATTTCCGTATGGCACGTGGACTTCACGATACGCGCAAAGTGTCTCGCGTGAAACGTATGAAACAAGGAAAGCGAGAAAGTGAAGACGGGAGAAAATGGGAGAGAAAGAGAGAGAGAGAGATAGAGAGAGAGAGAGAGAGACAGACGGAGTAGCGCTCGACAGCGGCCAGGATGAAATGGGATGCATGTCGCGGAGAATAACTCCGAGCGGAAAATATATCCCTTTCAAAAAGCTACACGTCTCCTCTGACGATCTAATATCCGTACCAAGTCTCGGATCCGCGTAACCCGCGAGATATATTCCGCGAGACTTTGCGAGCGCGAGCGAGCGATCGCTGTTGAACCTTTGAGCCGCTCGCTCGACGAGAAGCGCGCGGATTCCTTCCGTCAGTCGAAAGCAAAGGTCCTTAGGATCCTCCGCGCTCTTTGAGGAGAAAAATTTAACGATTCGCAGAGAGAGAGGTCGCCCTTACGTAACGCAGCGGCGATTGCGAGAGTCTCATTTCACGGTACAGTACTCGAGCGCATCGATCGGAAGAACGGCGTAAAGGCCGCTGGAATTTCAAGACGCCACTAGTTATTTAAAGATGAGGTAGCAGAACGAAATTAAAGGTACGTTATTGTTCCGTGCAAATTTTAGGAAGGCAGAAGCGAACGCTACATTACTGCCTAGAAACTAATTACATAATTATAATTTTTCATAATTATGATTTATTTCGTTCAACCATCAGATGATTTCTTTATCTAACTTCTTTATCATTGTTTAGTCATGAGAAAAACTGAGCGATACTTTTCGGAGATGCGTTGAGTGAAAACGACAGAACTAAAAAAATATATTTTTTTCACTGCATTTTATAAATATAGGAAAGTAAAAAATTTAGAAATATATCGGTTGTAAATTTGATAGCACTATAGGTTTAAGTTCTCAAATAACAATAGGATGCTTCGAGCCTTTTTATTTAGAAAGAATTTAATATATATTCTGGTTTTAACCCCAAAAATAGTAGTAGCGGAAATGTTTTCCTCCGTAATTATTTGCCTAAATGGGATTACGAGTGCTCTCAGAGCGTCCAATTAGAGGGCCGCAAGAAGCAAGGAAGTATTGCGAAGGGCACAAGCGAAGTCGGTAAGAAGACAAGTTGGGAATATGTTCGAGATACACGAGCGTGCCTTAACGAGCTCGAACCTCGGGGAATTCCTAAAGGGGGGTGGGGGGCATGCATACGGTTTTTGAGTATATTTAAGGACTCGGCGAAGCCGAGCACGCAACATGCAGCAAATGGCGCAGCAAATGTCTCGCGGGCTCGAAATCTACCGCTAAATTTACACGAAGGAAGAGGAGATCTCCGTGCGGAGGTCCGCCGAGTAGGAGCGAACGTCGCTTCCCTTCGACGAAGAAAAGAGCAAACGCCGAAACTCCGCTTGCAGGGGACGTTTTTGTGCGCCAGCTATTTTCCGGCGAACTTGCAAGCGGCGCGCATGCCGAACAAAACGAGTCCTAGTGGAGGACTAACACGGCTGCACGAGCGGATCGCACGGAGAAAATCTTGCTAGAACAGCAACATGTTTGTCAATACAGTGACAACAAAAAACATTTGTTTAGGCAGCGGAAAGATTTGTTAAAAGTGTTAATTGTACATGCATGAACAACCCGTTTTAACGGCAAAACAGCGAAAATAGAAATTTAAGAAATCATGTGGTCAAAGTAAAAATAAATTATATTATTGGAATTGAAATTGCAAATCTATTTTGCTATCTTAATCCTACTCTTACTCCGGAAAATTTTGGGAGCGCACATCTGTCGCGCTGGCACAATCAAGAATGAAAAAAAGACGCAAGTTTCACGCACAAATCACGTACTTTAACGTCAACATAGGTAATATATATATATTTAATCGCAGTAGGTTAAATTCCATGCGCGATCTTTAATGTGGCGCGCTATTAACGTCAAAGCTAGCGGCGCTGCGGCGCCGTTATCAGATGGCATTTCGCGAAATCATCGTCGCAAATGCAAACGACCGCGGCGAGGCAGTCTGTACAATTTGCGCACGCGGGCTATTGAAAAATCATCAGATAAACGAGAAAGGGAGAGAGAGAGAGAGAGGAGCTGACGACGAGCTGCCGTTAAAAATCATCGCTGGCGCAATGCGGAAAACCCAGACGATACGTGCGGGCTCCGCGCGTCGACTTCCCCCTCTCTATTTTTTTCTCTCTCACACACACACACACACATACACACATATACACACTCCTATTAATGTTGTGTGTGTGTGTTGAGATATTAATTTTAATATGCCCGTACCAGACAAGTTAAACATATTATAGAATTCCGCTATCCCGACGGCGATAACGCATTATGTTGACCCATGAAAAGGCGCCGACACACATAAGATGTCCCGGAAAACGAACAATTTCAATCTCCGTCGTATTCTATCGCGAGACAAATCCTACTAAAATTACAGTTATTTTCGACCTCGACTATAATTTTTTTTTATCTTAACCCCAAAACTAGTAATATGCATACATACGCGGAAAAGACAGTTTCGTTGGATTTTTCTGGAATCGACAAAAGAAACGCGTTTTGATTGGAAGATACGGAATTTCGAATTATGAGAACAGAATTTGACTCGTAAGAAGTAGAAATTCTGTTTGCTTTAACCAAGGCGCGTTTAGTTTGTCCATTTCAGATAAATTCAAACTGTTTCTTTTTTCCGTGTAAGGTTATTATCACTTATTGTAGTAACATTTACTAGGAAAATGGTCGTGATTATGAATTTTCTTCTTCTTTTCTTATTTCATTAATTTGTATCAAATGGGTTATTGCATTAAATTGGTTATGTAGTTTTTGTGTCAAATGAATTATTCCCTTAATAATAAACAAATAAATGATTTTTTCACTTATATATAATAATAGATAAAAATACAAAAAAAATTTTTCTTAATACGGTTCTTTTGACTAGCTCGGCGCCAATTGTCATTAAAATTTCGTCTCAAAACATTCTATACTCGTTCTTATCATAAGGACAAAAACGTAAGAAGAATATACTTTTCTTTATTGGCTTCATTAATGCCCCTAATTAAATATGTGAGCCACGTCGCCATATCTAATTATGAACCCTAAACGCAAATTCGCACACGGTGATTGTAACGACCTTTTCGTGACTGTACTCGTAATAACGATATCGATGGGACATCCTAAAAGACAAAAGATTCATTTCTGAGAAAAAAAGATGACGCATGGTAAATAATTAATAATAATTCTATTTCAAAAATTCCAATCCTTTTAGCAAAATTTGAGCATCCGTTTAATCTCTTATTTACCACTGAGAGAAATCCCATTGAAGTTATAGTCTTTTTCGACCTCAACTATGTTCTGCTGGTTTCAACCTAAAAAATAAATAGCATTATGCATGTAAGGTTATCATCACTGACAGTATAGGGGGCCATTCAACAATTACGTCACAGCACGAGAGGGGAGCCTATTACCTTGCATGCCGATCTGTGATGGCAGGGAGGAAGGAGAGGAGTAAAGGCGATAGAACATCATATTAAAATGGCTATCTCATAACTATGGATGCGCAATTATCCATTTTGTTCGCATTCGTGACATATTTGGTTATATATTTAGCAACAATTTTTAAGTTTTAACATGTTTTTATATTAATAATCAAAATGTTAATAGAATCGAAATAGTTTTATTAATCAAAATTATAAAATAAAGTAATTTGATATCATACCTAAAAATTATTTTAGAAAAAAATAATAGAGCATGCAGTCCAACAATTATTACCCGTAATATGATTATAAGCTATTTTTTTTATTCTAAGGAGAAAGGATAATTCCACACATCAGGTAATATTTTTCTGGAAATTGAGTCCAGATATTTTGTGACGAAATGTGACGAAAAGTAGAGGAGCGGAATAAAAATAATCAAATTCCGCATAACGTAATTGTTGAATGTGAGATTTAGAGAAATGATTTTCTTCACTGTAATTCTTTCACTTATGTGATTATAGTTACATATAACAAAAATGTTTTCTCTCAGTATGTGCAAAACTAATTCAGAATTTAATTCAATGAAATAATTAGGTTAAGCAAATCATAAAGTTAAGTCAATACATTAATAGTCCCATTTGTCATTTGACTTACTTAACCTTTCATTAGAGAGTTAGAACTACTCTCGTTACATAACTAGATCAACTTTTAGATAGTTGAAGGAACATCTGTATCATGTATATAATCACGTCTTAGTTTCATTAGCCTTTCACTGTTGTACTAAATTTTGTAATTTCGAGTTTCTATGTCAAACTATCGGGGATTCGACTCGATTTTAATTCAACTTGACTTGATTACGGTCGTGCAACAAAATTCACACAATCCTGAAGCTCAGAGTGACCTTCGTCAATGCAAGTCTCCGGATAATCGGCAAAAGTTTTCAAATAAACGGCAAAAGGGACGTAACAATAATAATAAAGATCGAAACGAAAAAGTTAGAAGCGATGAAATCCCGCTGTATCGAGCGATCGATACGCGCCGCTTTCGGACGGCCGTGACGCGCGCGCTCCTCGCCGTAAAGCCAATTAGTATCACAGCGGCGCTCGCGCGCGCGCTCCTTTTTCGCGCGATTAAGAAGCGTGTCGGTCGCTTTGCTCGCTTTGCCGGTGCCGGCTGCGCCCGGTGCACTTACGGCAGGGGGAAGAGGGAAACGTATATAAACGAGCAAGCGCCGAGGAATTAACGCCGGCCGCGTCTCGATATCGAGCGTCTAATGGGGAACGATTAGAAATAAACGAGCCGCGCGCGCGCGCGCGCGACTCGTCGTCGATTTCCTCCCGAGGCGAAGCGAGAAAGAGAGGAAGGCCCGCTTTACGGTCCGCCTAGCAACACGGAGTCGCCCGTTCGTCGAGAACTCCAGCCTGTCCGATAACTCGGAAGGAATATGAGCGGAGGAGGACAAGCACCGTTAGAGCCGTCGTACATGCACAGACACAAGCACGCACGCACGCACGCAAATACACATATGCGTGCATACACGTGCCTCGAAAAGTCGCGGCAACGCGCAATCTTAATTCCGGGCCGCGATGACACGGAGTGTCCGCCGAAACGGAAAGTCTCTTTCCGGAAGGCGATCGCGCGATCGCGAGCTATTTCTCAGCTCCGAGAGCCTGCATGCTGCTCATATCGGTAATAAGGCTGTCGTGTCTGATACACGTCGTTGGCCCCGATTACGGGTGCAAATTACAATTCTCCGTGTACGCTGAAAAAAATTCTACTAAAGTCAGAGTGATTTTGTGACCCCGATTACAGCCTCCTTCTGGTTTTAATTTAAGAAATAGTACGCGAGGGAAAAAATTTCGATATAACGAGTAATAACGAGTAATAACGAGTATAATATTAAGAAATTTGCGGTGAAACAAGACGACTTCATGTTCCCCCTAAGTCTCAGCCAACACAATCGTGATGGTCAGACGTCAATCTGTACGTAACTCATTACGTACCCAACTATCGCTAACCGTGACGGTGGGTTTCTGGGATTTACACATAAATTCAACTAATTTTTTTCCAATTACTTCCCCAAAATTTCAAGATAGTTTCGAAGGGAAAGTAATATTTACAAAATTTCCAAAGAAAACATATTTCGTGTCTTAAAGTGTTAGACCATTGCAGTTGCAAGTGCCATAAATTACCTCTCAGTTAATAATACTAATAATAATGATAACAGTAATAACAATAATAATAATAGTAACTACGCGGTTATCAGGTTTTGATCGTACGCATACATAATGCGTGCCGTTGGACTGATAACGTCGAGCAACTCGATTGCAAGTCCATGCCTTAAGTCACGCGCGCGTACGAGAAGGTAAGATGAGAGGGGTCTTTACCATTATATCCCCGCACACCTACTCGGTGTGTTTTCCATCGAGAATAGTCGAACGATAATAATAGAAAACGTTTGAAATTGCTATGCGAGGAGGATCCATAGTCACGGGTGGATCTATAGTCCCGATCCGTCGTAGGCCGATCGGCCAGGTGTGTTACGACATTACGTGAGACAAAGGCACCGGACGGACGTCTCTCAAGGCCGTCCCGGGCGCGCAAAACACTTACCTTTCGCGAGACGGTTTAGGATGAGGTCCTTGTGTTGTGCGGTATGAGGCTCAGGAAGCACCACAAGAAGGTAACAGCCACTCAGGGGTGACGGTGGCGGGTGCTGTTGCTGCTGTTGCTGAGTAGCCGGCTGCGCCGGTAGCACCACGTTGCCGGTGGTGATCGGCGTGCTCGGCGATACCGTTTGCTCGACGTTCGTCGTCGTCATAGCGCCCTCGCCTTCTCCTCCACCGCCCCCTCCTCCTCCTCCTCCTCCACCCTCCCCGGTGGGGTCCGTGGTACTCATCACTGGAACATAGGACAATGTCGACTGTGGACCGATGGACGTACGGACGTTGTCTTCTCCTCGGAATGACCGGAATTTTTACCGCTGCGATTTTTACTACCGCAATCCGAAAAAGGCCGTATATTGTTGGGTGGGGGGGGGGGGGTCCAGATGATGATTTTT